>NC_071467.1:102951111-103041111 GCF_028500815.1 Rissa tridactyla
CCCCAGCAGTCCAATGCTTATTGTGTACTTATATACATATTTGAGGATTTAATTAACTATTAATATACACTATAATAAAGGGCTGATGTATGTAGTTACATAGTTCAATAACCCATCTATGTTCGTGCATTTGTATTTGGAGCATATTGATAGCCTGTGTTTATTTTTATAAGCTGTTTGGAATATTAGCTCAAGTGATTGCACCTTTTTCAGGACTTTACGGCTATTTTTGTTGCATTTCAAGTTAAATTTAGACATTGAAGTATCTAAAGGTATCAGCATCCTGAAGGTGGTTTTCTGATTGAAATATCCAGTTCAAGTTCATTAGCCTTAATTCAGGATTCTGCCAGAAACAGAAAACATGGAGATTTCCATGGGTCTCCATTTTCATGAAAATATTTATTTGGGATGAAAAGCAGATCTACGTATTTCTTAAAAGAATGATATGCCTTTTTTTTTAATAAAAAGCTGAAATCTGATAGTTTCAATTTCAGAAGTAAAAAATAATCCTTTTAAATTTCCTTTCTTTGCTTGTGGCTCTGATTTAGTCAAGAAGAAACCCAGAAAAATTAAGTCAAATGTATCTTTTTTGTGTTTTTATTTTTATTTGTAGAAGGTGTATTTTAGGCTGGCTCAGAAGTGCTCCATTTAAATTCTTACTAATGTCAGTAGTACAGAAAAAGAAATGAGGGGAGAGAAGAGACAATCAGAGAGAGAGAGAGAAGGAATCAGAGCCGCCCATTCACTAGTTGCTTTCAGCATGTTCCTAACTTGGTGATGCTGACTCCATTTTAGGTTATCTTTGATGCACTTTCCCTTTAAATAAAATACTATCTTCCTTCTGCTATGGCTTCTTTATTCTTCCAGTTGTCGTCTTAACACTGAGGCTTTCAGAAAAAGCAAATGGTCAATTCAGTGGGTAAGGATGTGTTGTGTTAAGGATGCGTTGTCTTAAGGATGCTAAAGAGAGTTATGAACTTGGGTTTCGTTGTAGAATAATGGAATACAGCAGCTTCTTTTCAATATTGTTTATGTTGTACTTTAAGAAAAATAATTACTTGCAATATGCATAAGGTGAAGTACAAAATGAAATGATAACATGCATACATATTGTACATGTATTGTGCGAGGCTTTGAACTGGAAAATATGAAAAAAACCCCACTCTTCCTGCTCAAAATATCCCACCAAAACAACAAAAAACCCAAGGCAGAACTGAGCCAAACAGCAATAAAAAGGCAAACTACTTTAATTTGCATGTGCTGATCTGCCGTTGTATCATGATTAATACACTAGGAACAGTTCCAGATTGGGACATAGCAATATTGGAAGAACTGCAGCCATGCGAGATATTTAAAAGCATGCCGTGGATTTCAATCATGTTTCATCACCTCTTATCTCTGTAATTCTGCCACCTTTCCAGGTTGTTGGGATGAAGTTATCAGATGTCTGCCCTGAGACCTCTAATTAATGATCACTTAGGGAATTTGGCTGGCTATGTTTCCTAACTAAAACCTCAGAGTGTGTTCAGGTTGAGATTCAGGTGTCACTTGGATAACAAACTTCAGTATTTGGCAACAACCTAAACAGATATAGGAATTAATTTGTTTTAATATTTATAATCTTTTTGGAAAACTCACTCCATTAGGTGATCACACCCCTACCCACTTAGTAAAGGAGGCTCTAAAATCTCTGCATATATCAAGACAGTAGTATTTCTAGCATGTGGACTGAAGTTTTTAGGGAATATGGAGTGCTTTTGGGATCAGCATGGCCTTTCTAGTATGCTCCCGTAAGGGGATCCTCAGTTGCTGTGGGCTGTGAAGCTGATGGATAAAAACCTCAGGAGAGATTTTATGTGTATCATAGCAGCTTTCAGAGCTTCTTAATTTATGCTTTTGATTAAGGCAGCCCCTACAGCAGTCTATTATCCTCCAGGCATAAAGGTAGGTTGAAGTCACCTTTTTCACGCTCTCCCTGGACCGGGAGGTTTACCCTGCTTCCCTGGGCACAGAAAATTAGCTGGTGGTTTTGAGCAGCACAGATGCTGCTGTCAAAATGAAATCGGTCTGAATGAGTTTCTCTGACTGTGCAGGGCATGCATCTCAACTAACACTTTGTTATTACTTACATGCTTGTTAATTCACAATGTTCAGGCGGGAACTACAGAAGGGCCTGGCAAATCTTGCACAGAGAAAAGCTGGGGTGTATAGTTTAAAAACTTGAGGTTGCAGCATAGCAGCTCTGTCCCTTGAGAGTGTTTCGGATTTAATTTAAAACATGTTTATCACAGTACTTTTTCCTGAGTGGTATTTCATGCTAGAGGGATTTGAAGGACACCATCCTCAGGGCTGTCTGCCTGAAGAAAGTGTGCTGGATGGTACAGCACAGCCCTTGTGTCATGAGTCAAAGGGCTGTTCTGTACTGTCCTGTAGAAAATGGACATATTTAAGTATCATGAATATCTTCCTGTCCAACCCAGTTGCAAATTTCCAGGCTATGATCCAGTGGCACCAGTGCTGCCTCCCAGCACATTCAGCCAGCTCCCTCCAACACCCTCAGCCATCACTTGTTTCTGCTGTGACAGAGGGCATATCTGAAAAGTGAGGATGCCTGAGCAAACACCCTAAACCAACTGCTGAAATCAGGCTCTGTGTAATTGTGACTGTGTACCATCAGGTGATTAAGGATCTCTTACTAAGCTTATTCTCTACCTGAGATCTGCTAGTGTAGATGTGAAGGAATTCAAAGAACAGCTTAAGCTTCCATATCATTAAAAGGGAATTTTTGCTCTTCAACAAGAAGGATTACAAAAACATTGCTCTCAAAATCTGATGAGCTGATATTCAGAGTATTCTGAGAGTCTGATATTTAGTCTCAGTTTCCCACATGTGCTACTAGATGAACCTGGCAAACCATGTGGTTTCTTGTCACTCAGTATCTATTTTTCATTTTCATTTTATACTGTTTGATAAAGGTGATAGTGAGAGATACTGGATTTGTTGGGGTTTTTTCTAGTTATGGTGTCTGCTCTGTTGTAATATGGCACCCTCAAATGTTGCTCAGGGATTTTTTTCCGGTATTAAAAGCCAAATGGTACTTTAAATCGTTTCCAGAAGTTTACAGGTTCACATGCATAACGTGGTCAGCATAATGGCCAGCATAGGAAGATACTTTTTTTTCTGCCACAAAGAGAAACCAGGTTTACAAAACCTGTTAGAAAGGCTAGTTTCGGAACCTGGCATTGTGCGCTGTGCTATTACTCTGCAACACAGAAGCCTCTGCACTAGCTGGGATGGGGTCCTCTCATTCTGCATTGCTGTGAACCAAAGTGAACATCCTCTGTCGCCAATGAGAGGGCAAAAGAGAAAAGAGGTGGAGGTGACTGTAAACCAGCCTGTTCCTGTCCTGGAAAAGCAAGTAGTTCTAATTTTTGGCAATCTTTTATTAAAAATGGCATGTCTCATTTTATCATAAATTGGTTTAGCAGTGGAAATGTCTGCAGTGCTTTACAAAGAACAGCATGAACATCTCTTGCCCATTGCCTTCTAGGCAGCAGAGGACTACCATTCCCTGTTTTCCTATTCCGCTACACGGAGATAAGTGCCAGATCACGAAATTGCACTTTCAAAAATGTTATCAGAAGTAAAAAGTTTATTTCCTCATTGCAAAGTGTCCTATTCTTTGAGTTATGACTCTTGTTACAGCTCTCGGTCAGACAGACTAGACAAGGCAGCTGCACAAAAAGGCCACAATCAAAACCATACAATGACAACAGTGAGCAGCTCTACCACAATACAGTTTTTTAGATAAAAGGTGTATATATGTGTATTTACTCCCTACAGCACCTCAATAATTTCTCTTCATTAAAAAGATGCTTGATACTGTGAAGCAACGTGTTACAGAAGTCTTTGTATTATGTAGCCTGTGCAATAAACAACAAAACTGAGAGCTGACTGCACTGCAGTTGGACAATGCAGGTCTTTTTGCAGTCAAAATGATTGCTAGTTGATTACTTGTTGCCAGAGAAAAGGGGAACTCATCAGTTTGCACATTTGTGTGTCAAAAACCTAAATGATGGGAAGATTGTATTTTTTTTAACACCATCTCAGAGGAAAATTGACATTTTCACTCACATTAAAAAGAGAGTTTCAGTTGTTTAAGAATATTTTTTTCCTGTTAGACATGCTTTATACTTTAATCCAAGGAAAATAATTTTGATATTAGCAGACCGTGAGACTTTCTTACTGGCTAAAAAAACTATGACACATTAAAATGTGTCAGCACAGTGTTAAACTTGCCATGTTAACCTAAGAGTGAAGAGCCAATACAGACATGTACTCTATTATATTATCAGTGTTTGCTTGTTTGTGATTATGTTTAAATTCTTTCACTGCTTCTCTTACTAACTCAAGGAAAGGTAATGGTGCCTTGTTTACAAAAGCAATAATACCTAGTTAGTTTCTCATTAAAAAACCCACACAAAGCAATTTCATTTTGTTTGTTAAAAATGAGATCTAGTAATATGTGAAAAGTACCAAAATTTCCTCTCAATTAAAAGAATTAATGGAGCTGAAACAGAAGAAAAAATATTTCTATAAGCTAGGACATGCATTTAACATTTACATGAAGAAAGATTGTGTAGCTTTGTTTTCAAGTAAAGTGCTAATGTAATGGCAATCAAAAGATAATAAATGCCATGATTACCATGAAAAAAAATTTGGCCTATTATAGACAAGGGCACTTTTTGCAGTATGGTTACTGTATAGATGCCTAATGCAGGGTAAGATATTTTACTGTGACCCCATTTGATACAATACAAAGACCACATTCCTTTAAGGATTCAAGTATATCCGGCTCTAAGGACATCCATAGATAACAGCCTGAGCAAGATGTTTTGTTTAAAATACATATATCCTAAATAAATATTTAGGATTTTGTATTTAAGAAATTTTAAACACTGTTTATAGTAAGTATTTGGGGGCATTTTTAAAGAAGACTTCCTGAAATGCAGTAAAACTGCTACACGCATGAGTAAGATAACAGATTCCAGTTACATGGCATTCAATTGCAATATTGTCTGGGATCAAAACCCAGTTCCTCTGTTGAGAAATCAGTCCGTGGGCAATAGGACCAGGCAGTAAGAGCCAAAAGGAGGAAAAAGAAGAGTCCTTTCCACCCTTCCCCTAGCCACACGGCAGCTTTCCTCCAACCATTAATGGGTGGCCTTGAGCAGAAACAGCTGCCTTGGCCCCTTTTGGGGGTGAAGGTGGGATTTTGATGGTGTAGCTACACAGTCGGTGATTCGGGGCCACCTAAGTCCCATCTGTGACCTGCTTTGGAGAGAGCTGAAATACAACTTTGCTTGTCAATGCCCAGGACAGGTGAAGCCCTTCAGTATGATCTGTCTCCACCATTTTTGCTCCCTGGGACTGTCATTCAAGCTTTCTGACCCTGTGGGGTTTCAGTAGGTTCACACTGGCTTTCAGCTCCATAAAAATCTGTTCAGTAATTTATTATCCCTGCAGCATGTTGGGCCCCTTGCTACA
Organism: Rissa tridactyla; assembly: GCF_028500815.1. NCBI lineage: Eukaryota > Metazoa > Chordata > Aves > Charadriiformes > Laridae > Rissa > Rissa tridactyla. Next base: position 102,956,659 of record NC_071467.1, read on the forward strand.
AGAAAGGTATTGAAGTGCTGGAGCATATCCAGAGAAGAGCAACAAAGCTGGTGAGGAGTCTAGAGCACAGGTCTTACGAGGAGCAGCTGAGGGAACCTGGGTTGTTTAGCCTGGAGAAAAGGATCCTGAGGGGAGACCTTATCGTTCTCTACAACTACCAGAGAGGAAGTTGTAGTGAGGTGGGGGTTGGTCACTTCTCCCAAGTGACAAGTAATAGGACAAGAGGAAATGGCCTCAAGTTGCGCCAGGGGAGGTTTAGATGGGCTCTTAGGAAAAATTTCTTCACTGAAAGGGTTATTAAACATTGGAACAGGCTGCCCAGGGAAGTGGTTGAGTCACCATCCCTGGAGGGATTTAAAAGACTTGTAGACGTGGCACTTAGGGACATGGTTCAGTGGGCAACTTGGCAGTGTTAGGTTAACAGTTGGACTCAATGATCTTTGATGTGTACGTCAATTCCAACCTGAATGATTCTATGATTCTCAACCAACTAAACTCGTCTTGAGTATATTTTATGATTTGTCTTTGAATCCTGGTAGAAAATGCCCATCTATTACAACAGATTGAAACTGAGGCCTTCCATAAATGTTATACTGAATTCTCAAGAAATAGCATTCAAAATATTTTGGTATTCACGGAAGTGCAGAAGTAGCCTTCCTCTAGGTTGATTTTGTAGTTGACTTCCGGACATTTATAAGAATATCTTGAGAGGAGTAAATTTAGTAAAAATTATAAACGAAGAGGGAAATATCTCCACAGGAGGCAGGATGTGGGTTTGCCACAGAAATGCATGCCAACATTAACCAAGTAACTGCTGTCTGCTGGGATCTTCTACTTCACCTAGTCCTCTATTAGCTATTGAAGGCAGTCACACTGTACAGTCCATTTCATAAATAAGTTCAGATTCAGAAAAAGACTTCTCGTTTGAGTAAGCATATATCATTTCAGGTGAGCTGAAAAGACTACATAAATCAACAATTCATTGTGTAGACAAAGTGTAAACTACTACATAATTTACAGTGAAATTATAAACTTATTACACATTTAATGATATAAGCCTGTAAAATATATTCCCCATTATAACCCAGCTATTTTTCTTCTAGTCTTTTGCTCCCTTTAGAACACACTTCTAAAAAAAATCCTGAACAGATAAGGGGGGGCAGGCTGATTGGTGTATCTTTTACACATTTCTGTACTTACAGTAGGACTAATGCTCTGGAGTAGCACAATAAGTCAAAGAGCAGATGTGACATATTAAAATATGATAAAATTTCAGGATGGGTTTTGTCAACAAACATACTTGTTGGATAGTAAGGTTATACCTTTAGTAGGCATGAATCTTTATTAACTCTATAAGCAAGGAACTGGCCTTAAATTTCAGTGATTTTACAATTTGTGGCGCCTTTTTCTTCTTTTGCTCCACATTCATTTACCATACCTTGACATTCACAAGTTCATGCTCTAGCGTTTAATGGTTCATATCTATGAAGGAAAAAAGAGACTAGGGAAAAAAGAGACTAGCTTCTTTGCATTGCAAGGAATACAACCATATATATTGGATCGTGTGGGGGCAATACAAAATGTATCCTTTGGTATGCCCCAAATAGATCCAGATACCTGCATTAATCAGAGAAGTTCAACTGAGGAGAACTGTATGACTGCCTTCTCCCTGCTTCTCCCACCCTGCGGCCTCCTGTACGTCTCCTTTACATACACTTTAAATAGCCACAGAGCAACTGAGTCCTGCAGGTGCCACTGGGATCAGGCAGCCTTTCTGCAGAGACAGCTCTCATCCCTGCTCTGCAGGTTCCCTTGCTGCAGACTCCCGTGCTCCAAACACATCTTCTGCCTCTGAAAGGCTTGCTGATTCAGATGTAGCCAAAATCCCATTTTTGTCGCTGCCACTAGAGGGATCTGTGCAGTTAGCTCGCTCCTCCTGTTCTCCTCCCTTTTTCTCCCAAAGTGGGAGGAAGGCCAGAACAATCTTACCTCAGTACTGCATTATCTTTCTTTTTTTTTTTTTTGTATTCTGCCTTGCGTCTGATAATACAAGGTACATTATTTATATTTTTGTTTCCTGTAAATTAGCTTAAAAACATTAGAGCTAAATGATACCTATTCATCAATTATTAATTCTTGATTTATGCCTGTGGCACTTAGTGTTCCTATCCAAACACAAGCCAGGATTACTTACGCTCTCAGGTCAGACAGAATTGTGCATTCTTGCTACAGCTCTGGTCCTGTCATTACCAAATTACCTGTTAGTTACTCAAGTATAGAATTTAAAAAAATAAAATAAAATAATTTCTGTGCACATGTAAATGGCACAAAAATTACTTTTTCAAATTTACATCCTGGTGGAAAAAACCACAAGCTAGCTCTTCAGATAATGCCACAAAAGGGTGACTGGTTAACACATAGTGATTATGAAAATGGATCTTGGTATTTTTGTCCTGTGCTACATCACAAGTCAGTTCCAGTCAGGGGCTTTTTTAAAAAAAATTTTTTTTAGAACATTTGAAATATGTATTTTTGATATATGATCATTTTTTTTTATTATTCTTTTGGGGTTTTTTTACTGGTAATCAAAATAATCAGAGGGGAGTTTTAAAAATTTGAAAAATTATTGAAATGGTTTTGAAACTTTCAGAGAATATGTCATCTGTCACTGCTACAGTGGTAGCATTGGTTGAGGGAGCTGGTAAGAGCAGAAAAGCTTCAACATTTCCTTGTTTGAAACTTCTCACAGGTCAACGGTGACTGAAAATAATTACATTGGATTGCAGCCTCAGTCCAGTTCCTAGTGGACAAGTGTCCATGTCACAAAACCCACCATTGCAATTGGCAATAGTTGGCAGGCTCAGCAGAGAAGCCAAGGATTGAATGGGCATGGAAATTAAACTATTCTCCTGCCCCTAATTGTGGTCCTTTCAAGTCATCGTTGAGGAACATTGTTTGGGAAAAGTTGCACAGCTGTTGGCAGTGCTGAACATGCCCCGTGGATAAACATAGCATTTCCATCTCCAAGGTCTTAATCTGGCACATTTTGTAGCCTTAAAAGTCACACCAAGGTGGGGGAAAGACACTTCTTTTTTTTCCCTAATAGTAACATTTTCTTAAAAAAATACTGTCCTTCTTCCCATATACTTATTACCCTGTCTTCAAATATATTAATTAAAAGAATGGAGGAATGGTGGGTTTTATTTTTTTATGAATCCAGCGTTATTGTTTTTGATCACTATATATTTTGGCAGAAAAGTGATGACGTTGCTTAAATGGATTACCTAAATATGAATTACCTTGCTTAAACTTGGCACTGGGGGCCTGATTGATATGCTGGGACTCTTGTGTTTAAGGATATGCTTGGAGCCATGGGACAATATGGGAATCAGACAGTTATTGATTTCTCGTGGATTTCAATGGGAACTTTTACTTAACAGCTGATAACAAAAATTTTTCTAGTCTAATTCTAATCAGAACTTGACACAAAAAAAAATCATGTGAGCACTATCACATGATAGTTTTCTTTAGTTTTAGTTTAGGAAAACTTTAGTTTTCCTTTCCACAGAAAGAGTAATATTTGTCCACTGTTTTTTTTTCAACAGGTTGGAAGATGTAATTAAATAAAGGATGTCAACTTCCAGCACACTCAACAACTACATCAGTTTCTAATCTTTTGAGGGGAGGACTGCTCACTTTTTCTTTTCTTTTTAGTGAAGAGTAAGAGGTAAATAATATTTTAGTGGGTTGCAGCTCAGGTGACTTGCCTTCCAGAATGTTATTTTAGGATGAACCTCAATGGGAGACACCTCTAAAGAAAGTACTTAAAAGACTATCTTTCACCAGGTACCTCAGCTTTACATAGGATTAATATTTTAGTGACAGATAGTATCAGACTATTTATGTAACTGTGGCTTAGATCAAGAGGCAAATTCTCTCCATGGCTGTTTGGTTTTGGTTTGATTTTTTTTTTGATGCTGCTTAAAAGCTAGTGAGTGTGGGTACACTCTGAAATGCTGTTTGCTGTAGCCTGTGCAGATTCAAGTTTTGCAACAGTGGAAAGTGAAAGGTAACACATATGATGTTGTGCTTTTCACTGTGGGACCACTGCAGCTGCATTGCAGCTCTGAGGTCATCGTACCAAACTCAAAATTGGAAACCGGTGGCAGTTTCAAATGTCTTTTTAGCAGATTTAGAAATTTACGTACCTGCAGGTAGTTCTTAAGCTTTTCTGTTTACTCCCACTATTTCTTTCAAATCTATAATCAGATAATCAACTATTTTGCTCTCTGGTCTGAGTGCACAGATGGAATCTGGCTACAAGATTGATATGTTGATGCACATGAATCTTGGGAAAGCACAGAGGCTAAGTTTGCACTATGAAATGAGGCTCTTGGTAGAAATGAATCTGGAAATTTTCTGTTCTGAGTGTCTATAGTAGTGCCGCCAAATCTTTGCAATGTCTTTGTAAAGTTTGTTAGATACTGCTTTTAGTGATGTGTTTCCTTCTTCTGTCTAAAGAACTTAATTTCTTGCAGTTACACTATGTTTGCCAAAATAATTGTATCAATGCTCTGAAGACTGGTCAGTGACCGCAGTGTGCCAAGCACGTATGTTATTGCTGTAACCTTGGCAGTAATAAGCATAGAATCGCTTGTCTGCTCTGGAAGCATTATGCTTTTTTTATTTTTTTTTTTATTGGAAACATAAAAGCATTCATATTGTTATAATGTTTTGCTTATTTGTAACAGAATAATTAAATTTATAATCTGCAGCATTTAATGATGCAATAATATATCAAGAAGTTTGCAAGTGATTTGTTAGTGGAACCAACTTCTAATTGAAAACAAGCTTCTCAGTGTTTGTGGCATAGAAGCCTGAAGCAAAACACCAAATGAAAATAAAAAGTTAGGGGTTATTTTTCTTTTTGAAAATGTGTGATTTCTTGCTTCTTGTTAGATACCAAGCGTAGAATTACCTGGCCCATAATCGCTGAGCTTTGTGCATGGTCTGAAAAGACAAATTTTCTAAGGTAAGTAATCAGAGAGAAGCTTATTTCAAAGCCTAACTTGTTAAGTCTACAAGTCTTAATAAGCAGCAGTGACATGCCTCCATAGGACTTCGGTTAATTCAGTTTTCAGCACCCCTGACTGCAGGTTCCCTTTTACCACTGAGACGGAGCCCATGCCAGAGAATGGTAAAGACTTGCTGTAATCAACGCTAAATCCCTGAGAGACCACGTTCTTCCACATGGTCTCCAAAATGCTGCAGCAGCTGTCCTCCTGCAGCACATCCAAAGGACCAAAAGCACACAGTAGCTACCTTTTCCCAGAGCACATGTGGATGAGGCACAGCTCTTCAAACCAAACCAACTAGATCAATGTTTTCATCATAGAGTACTTAAAAGTTATGCACCTCAGTTAAGTTAATTGGTGTTAAACCACATAGTTATAGTAGTTTAGTGTAGCTGAACATTAGTAGCCTACCTCCTTTTCTTATACCTTAATTTACTTGTATTTTTTCCTTTCTTTGCCTCTTTGGTTCATCATATGCACACAGAAGATTAATAATCATGCTTCGATGCACAAGATTCAGTGCTTGCTGCCACTGTGGGCTGGGTTGGTTAGGGGAAGGGGAGGTGTTGCCTCTTCTGTGTTGTCTCTCAATAAATATTTTTGAGAAGTACACATATTTAATCCATACAAAGAAAAAAAAATATTTTCATGTTCATATTTGAGAGCCAGACAGAGGGTTTAGGAAGATGAGAGAGAACTGTGAACTGAAAAACATGCTCTTCAGCCTGTGTCTACCTAATTTTCAGGTCTTTGATCTGTCCCCATCATTACTGAAAGTTTATATCTGCTGGCAATAAAGTTTTAAAATTTTTCAAATATCTTAGATTGTGTTACATTCTCCTTGAAGAAGTACTAATTTGGAAGGCCGAAAACTTTGAAACTTCTGTAGTAGGAAGACAGTTACCTCAAAAGGCTGGTAATAGAACAGAAATTTCTCACACAATTTTATCTGTATGATGACTGATTGTGGTGCTAAGCTGATAGTAAAAACACAATTCTTCATGGACACAGGCATGCATCCTAAAAGACGTTATCATACTTGGTTCTTATGAGCACCTTTCATAAATGTCCCTCCCATGCATTTCTCTACTGCTTTTTTTCAGCATTTCTTGCTTTGGGCTCAACTTGACTATATATGACATTTTTTTGTTCGCATTGTCTCTGCATTCAAATCGAATTTCTGAAAGACCCATTAAGGCAGAATTCTGCCTCGATCCAAAGAGATATTTTAGTGAAAATACTCTCTGAGATCAGATATAGAATTTGCTATGGTTTTAGGAGAGACATTAACATTTCTTTTCTGATTCTAGTTTTGTAGAGCCATGGATTTATTTAGAATGCTAACAAAGGGAACTGTATTCCTTTTTACTTGATCTTTTGCAAGTAATTGTTGACATTTTATGGACGTCCACATACACTGTACACCACAAATTTGTAATTTTTTTTCCCTCCTCAAATGTAAGAGGAACTTCTGCATCTCAACAATTGTTATGCACTCCATATCTCAGAAAACTGGTGATTCTCTATATCACCATGAAGTCATTGCTGGTAAATGATGGCAGTTTAATTTGTAACCTATAAACTTGTGTATTGCACAGTGTAAGTGCCTTGGCTCTTATGTCTTCTTATCCATTTGTTGCTCTGAGCAACAAACTTATTAATGGTGTTATTGCTTCACTTATATTTGTACTACTGTCCTCTACTAATAATCATATCTATTCACACAGACATATACTCATTCATAATTTGGATGATATAAACCCAAATGGTCATAAAAAATTATAACAAATGGATGAAAATAAAGGTTGTCTATGGTTTGCATTGTTCAGTCTAAGAATAAAACCTGGTGACAGACGATGGGATTTGCTAAGAAAGCTAGAAATTGAAGTGCCCATCAACCGTGGGATATTAATAGAAATTAGACACTTCCCTTCCTTGAATATTCCTAATTTATTTTGAAAAACTTACTCACAGTTCACAGTGAAATCAGTTCACTAATAAACTTCAAATATTACATTATAAAAAAGTTTTTCTCATGATAAAACAAATCTATATTTGCTGATTTAATTTGCATCTATTTGATGGAATCACGTTTTTATTTATTGCAGTCCATCTATAACAAACCATGTCAAATCTTTGAGAAAAAAAAATAATTCAAAATATATAGATAGACAATCCCACCAACTTGCTATGGATATTGACCAGCACAATAGAAAAAGACATTTACAGTCTCTGGAATGATAATGGAGTATATCCCCAATGTAACTGCAGATTGCAAAAAGGAAAGATAAAACCCAAAGCACCCAATGAATTTGAAAAAGCCCATTTTGCTTCTAGTTCTATTATTTCAAAGGTTAAAACATTGAAAGGATCTATGGCAGATGAGTCCTTAGTAAAATGGAAGATGTTTTCTATTCTGATTATTCTCATTCCTTTATGTAACTTCCTAAATGTTTTCACTGAATACAGTTTCATATTGGACTTTCTTCTTCAGGCATGGCAACTTATGTCAAAGATCAGAAAAGCCACTGAGTTTGCCAATAAGACATTTTGAAGGCACTTGCATAATTAGAAGGCAGCATCAGCAAAACTAGGTTAGTGAAGAACAGTGGTAGGGAACCTGTATTTTTTTAAGGTTACTGCATCTTGGTGCCATGGATTGACCAAGTCATATTGAGACCGTGTCATCCATCATATGGTCCTCTGTATTATTTTTGAATACCTCAGATGTCGTGCATACTATCATGAAGTTAGTCAACTGCCTATTGTTGTGAACATCAACTTTTCAGCATCATTTACTCTGTAGCTTCCTTGATGGAGTTTCTGCAGACTATGATGATTTGCAGCTCCACTGTGATGTTTATGGGCTCAATAAAGAAAAGGTTCTAAAAAGATTATGGGCACTGAAAAAGGAAATACAACCTTTTCTGCAGGAGCACAGAGCAGAACAGACTAAACATTTTTGGAATTCCTTGCCTGCCACAAACAGATGATGATTCCCCATAGACGTTCTTACTCATTTTATACCCTCAACAAAAGTCTTTAGGGCTTGAATAAAATTTTCAGATATATAACAAGCCATCTTCTCTTTACACAAGAAGTTTGATGTTTTGTGGCAAGATCTTGGAAGACAGAGAATGTCTTATTTTCAAACTTTAAGAGCAGCAAGACATAGTTGTAGCTGATATTTAGGCCTAGCTTTCACTGGAGGTATCACTGAGCTAATGCAGACTTCAGACGTTCCGTTACTCCACATGTGAGCTCTGCGTGATACTTGTCTGGTGCTAGTTGCAACTGCAGAGACAGATCAGGCAAGGACTTAAAAACTTGTCCTGCTACAGATGTAGTTTCTTTCAGGTGATTTGGAATTTAAATTGCAATTGCTTGTAGCAGTCTGACTATGTAAGTTTCTTGCACCTTACTTTCAAGTCTTTATATATTTGACTGAAAAAAACCCCACATTATATCGCTTCTTTCCTCTTCTGAGATTTAATTAGTCAAAGCAGTTGTGGGAGAATACAATAGCTAGATTTACCTCCTGCATCATCCACAGTTATGCTAGTCAAGTTCCTTTGTGCTGCATTTATAATACACAGTGCCACAAAGGAAGGAGATCTCAGTTTTGACCTTCTTTTTCCACACTGACTGGGAGAAGGGAAAAATACGTTTACTTGTGAACTGAGTTGTTGTGGAATATTTTTGAGATAAGCTACAACCAAATATGCTTCTGCAGAGTCTATTTTATGTATACAGCCATAGTTAAATGGATCAGGTTATTCATAAGATTGTTGTCAAAGTTACACCAAGTTTCCTAAGCTGCGATGTAATTTGAACTGCCGGCACAGTGGTCCTGAAGGGCGTGTAGACATATTCACAAACGGTCATGCCTATGTTAAAAGTTTCAAGTGCAAGCCTCTCAGTGACACGTGTCTTCTTGAATCAGGTGTAGCAGAAGCAGCTACAGGAAAGGTGATGGGAGCAAATCCCTCTCCCCAACAACTGCTACCTTCTGTGCCTGTTGGCAACCAATAAAAAGTGTAAATATATACTGTTGGAGAAAGATCTCAGGAGTCTGGGTGAACAAAAGTGTCTTAAAGCAACTTCTGTAGCCTGAAGAGCTGTCGTGCTTTCCATTGTCACATCCAAAGATAAGGGCCCAAGACATTCCTCTATTTGCACCCCTTCCTCTTCCAGCGCCTGCTTTCATCCATGAGCCAAAAAGCAGAAACACCTGCAAAATTTCTGACAGAGCATTAGAACCAGCAACCGCCTGGGACTATCACGTCTGCTGTAAACCAGTTCTTAACACTTAATTTAAGACGCATGATTTTCTTTTGCAGTTACAAAGTGGCAAGATTTTTATATACCAGAGTTACCATGAACAGATATTATCAATATATTAGGGATGATACACTTTCAACACCAATATTTTTGATCAATTTAACAAAAATTATATTAAAACTGTACTGATGCTACACACTTTCTTTCCTCAGACTTCAGATTTCACCAAGTTCTTTCAAGCTTTGTTTGAAAAAGATGCTTTTGATTTTTTACTTCTTTAATACTTGATGTTGGTTTATTATCATAATGCTTCTGGTGTCATGTTCTTACCCAGTTAGAAGACTCCTATGCTCATACATGAATTAAATTTATGAGACAATTAAGACATTTTTAATAACTCTTTCACAGCATTATAATCAATGTGCAGCCTTGATTCCATTTTTTGCTTGCATGTTTGTTATTATTTTTAAAAAAGTCTTTACATGTATCTCCAGAGTCGGGGATTGTGTTAATGTGGTGTCATTGTACATGACACATATCAAAGCAGCCATCCTTTAGGAAAATGCTGCATCATGACTTTGGATCGTGACATAGGGATGTAATGCCTTATGAGCCAGGAAAACGTCAGACATGTCATGCTATTTCTGGTTTATGCAGTTCTAATGTTTGTTTAATCCAGTGTCAACGACTACAGAAGGATACACTTAATTGGCAGCCTAGAAAGACAATGTGCGGGATGGTTGCTGGGGAGCACATTCCCAGCAATACATATGCATTATTCTGGGTAAGTGGCCCACCTAGCTTGTCTAACTGACTTGCCTGTTGCTGTCTGCAGTACCGCGTCCCCAGGGCTCTTCAGAGGCTGGTTTGCACATGCCTGCTGGTGAGCAAACAGGTAGCAACAGGGGAACTCCGTGCGTGCATGATGCTGCTATACATGCTTTACGTGTGCATTTCTACTTGCCAATGAGCTTTTGGTGGCAGCTTTCTGTGGGAGGAGTTCCTATAGAAACAAAACGGATATTTGGTCTCTCCAGCTTGCTCATTCAGTTTGCATTAAGTTCAAGTGGTTTAAACTTAAACTCTTAATAATGTCAGACCCTATCTCTAAATCTACTCATAGTAGATTATAGGCGTGAAACAGTATCATCGTAAATTCATATTGTCATTTTTACTTACAACCACTTATTTTCTTGGTGCTTCATTCTGAGAACTAATTCAGTCATATTTATTAATTTTTTACTTTTAAATATTATGATCATTAACTTTGTAGAAAAATACATGTATCCAGGATTGCAGTCACTTATTAATTTGAGCAATCACTGAATGGATGTATTTATTTTTCTACTGTCACATAAATAATGTGAAATGTGTCTCTGCTTTCTTAACTTGAGATATCCAGAATCTGAAGTCCTGATACAAAACCCAAAAAATTCTCCACTACTTATCAATTAAACACAGAGAGAACTAGAAGCAAGATCTTTTGTTTTGTTATGTTGTGTTTTGTTTTTGTGAAAAGAAGAGAATATCTAGTAAGTTATAATAATTAAGAAAGGTAGAGATAATGATTCTTTGGACTTTATTGTATATGTATAGTATCTAATTTTATAGCTAGTTTTGAGATAGAATTTTTTAATATTAATAAAGTAATATTATTTGAAATAATTTGTGTCATATTGTAATAACCTAATCCTTTGCTCCACAGATGATTCTGTTAAGTGTTTGCAGATCAGTACACATCGCATGATGTTAATATGATACATAGGAAGTGTTTTTCAAAGCCAGGATAAAAAGTTCATATGATGTTAGAAAAATAAGTGTTACTTTTCCCTTTCATTTACTCAAGCTTAACAGATTGAAGGAGTGTGTCAGGTTTGGTTTGTTTAGTTTTTTTTCCAAGAAGATTGAATGTGAATCTAGCATGCAGATGGCATGTAATTGCATTTCCTGCATTGTTACTGTATGGGTTTCATTACTTTTTCACAGCAATGCACTGAGATTTAATCACCCAAGGCTAGCATTTGCTGGTAAGATGTGTGTATATAGCGGTCTTGCTCAATGGTTAGAAAGCTTACCCCTTGCCTCATGCACTTCCTCGATTATTCCTGCACCATATGTTCTTCACAAATCCAAACAGAAGAATTATAAGCACTAAATTTACCTGGGAAAAACAGAAGACTAAACTAAAGCGTTTTAGGCAGTGAGAAAAAAACATGGTAATATTTATCTTGCCATCTCATCCCAGGCCATTTTTTTTGCCTCTCTGTTTTACCCAGTACAAGTAGCTATCAAACTGAACTTGTGGAGTGCAAATTAGGGTTATCCTTTTATTGAGAACGTACTTGCTCATTCTGACCACTGGTGAAACGAGCTATGAAATTTGCTTCATCTCCCCTAATGTTTACACAGGCGAGAAAGATTTTCCCACACTTGTGTGTATCTATGATTTAACTACGAATGACATTGTACCTCTCTAACATTAACCCCTTAATCTAGTACATTTCTACAAATAACCACCTGTAGTCAATTCTTTATTCATAAGCCTTATCTGTTGTTACAGTATATAATCTGTGAGAATGCCCTAATTTTTATCATTCTCTAAGCCTGTCATCATGGCTGAGACAAGGCTTATCCCTCTGAGCAGATGAGATTAGTCGATCATGTTGAAATCAGAAGAGGGATTATAATGCTTGTAATACACTGAGTCAAATTAAATGCATTTTGTTTGTACATCAGAAGATCTTGTTGCTAAGGCTTTGGTGTCTTCTGCTGACTATATAAATTGCCAATAAAACATATGAAGGCTAGGCATGGGGATGAAAAGTCAAGCAAAAAGCAGAAACACGTCAAAAATATTTGTTTTCTTAATTCAGCCTGGTAAACTAGAGGCTTAACTGCTCTGATATCACCGTCATATTCTAAACAACAGGGTTTCTACCAAAGGCGAACTCTGATCTAAATTGCATGTTATTCATTTTAATCTATCTTTGACCAACTCTAAGGGCATCTTTTCTTCTGAGTAACTTCTTGCCTCTGTATTTCTTCTTTTATTCTTTTTCAGGAACATTTCCTTTGTCCTGACTGGTTTGTCACCATGCAGCATAAACACACATGCTATTTATGGGTTGTGATCCATAAGGAAGGACACCGTTTAAATAAATAAATATATCAGAAACACAGCTATAAAATTATGAATCAGCAGGTCATGTAATTCTTTCTGCTACCCAAGCTGATGCTTCTGCCATACCTGAATGGTACAACAGCGAGAGCTGTTCTTAGAGAAAGAATCCGTAGCCCACTATTTTTTATTTGGTTTCCTCTGGATAAACATTCAAAAGCTTGGATATGTATCTCAGGATTATATGAAACATGCAAATCACAAAACTAAGATGGAAATATCAAGTGAACAAGTTTACTCATTATGTTTCAAGCACTTCTGGTTCCAAGTCCCATTCACAAGCTTGAAAATGAAAAATATTATCAAAAATCATGATGAAAACCAAAGATAAGAATTAGTTGTGAAGTCTTCATGCAATAGGAGTGTGTCTTCCCTTTTTTTCCTTGGGGTATAAGAATAGTCTATTATTTGGCTTCTAGGTGGAGACTAGAAGATGTGTTATCTAACACAGTTCAGGTATATGCAATTCAGTAACAACAAATTACATCAAATGCCATGAGGAAATTTTAGTTGCACTTGTAATAATTTATGACAGTAAGTGTTTGCCATCAACTTGAGGAAGCAATGTCTAAATTAAAGGAGTTGAGGCTTCTCCCAAGTTTAGAAATCCTTGCGTTTTGCTAGGTTCTGGTGGAATGCAATCCCCTGCATGCCTGTTGTAAACAAAGGCTCTTAATTATCTGAATCTCTTGGAGCCTATAATACAATCCTTGTGGAGCTGTATTAAATATGTGAGAGCTATGAGATTTCTGCATAAAGTAGCTTATAGGCAGCTTGGACCACACAGGTTTGCTTTCATCTCCAAGCTATTTTCCATATGTGAGTTAGGCTGAGCTCTTGCCCTGCCACCAGCGTAACACTCTAGTTGATGATCAAATTCATCCCTTCATGGTGCTTGTGTTTTTTAATATTTTTTTTTTTGATAACACAGAATCAGCAACAATGCCGGTGCCTGTTCATATATTTTCCTTCCAGAAACTGTCCCTGAGGCCTTTCAAAAGCTAATGTGCCTTATATGTTCCTGCCAGCATGATGCAGCAATAGCTAGCCTAGCCTAAATAAAAAAGTGGACATTAACATTAGGCTACTATTCATTTTTTAAAGTTTCTGGTTATCTAGTCATTCTACTCTGAATCCCTGAGTAACACTATTGCACCATATCACATCTCATCAGGATTATTCCTGTAACGGACTTGGTTTTGTTACAGTTTGTAAGAAGTGCTATGTAATACCTCAGAATTGAGTTGTTATGAAAAAGTGTTTTTTGCCAACATTTCTGAGAAACAGGAGAGAAGGATAATGTGTAGCAAAAGTTGGAATGAATTACAGACTTCCCAAATTTTGCGGTGTTTCTTTAGATACTTTTCAAAACACTGTGTGTCCTTCGATAAACCCTGACGCTGAAAAAAAAGAAGCAAACGTTTAACTTCACAAATAGTGAATAAACCTGTAGACTTCACAGATTTCCTTTGTTTCAGTCTGAGAGGTTAGCCAGATATTGCAGATTTATTTCATTTTTTCAGCTGGAGGCAGAACTGTTACAGAATCACAGAATTGTAGGGTTGGAAGGGACCTCTGGAGATCAGCTAGTCCAACCCCCCTGACAAAGCACGTTCAACTAGAGCAGGTTGCACACGAACACGTCCAGGCGGGTTTTGAGTGTCTCCAGACAAGGAGACTCCACCACCTCCCTGGGCAGCCTCTTCCAGTGCGCTGACACCCTCAAAGTAAAGTTCCTCCTCATGTTTAGGTGGAACTTCCTGTGCTCAAGCTTGTGCCCATTACCTCTTGTCCTGTCTCTGGGCACCACTCAAAAGAGCCTGGGCCCATCCTCCTGACACTCACCCTTTAAGTATTTAGAAGCATTGAAAAGATCCCGCCTCAGTCGTCTTTTTTCCAGACTGAAGAGACCCAAATCCTTCAGCCTTTCTTCATAAGAGAAGTGTTCGAATTCCCTCATCATCTTTGTAGCCCTTTGCTGTACCCTCTCCAGCGGTTCCCTGTCCCTCTGCAACCGGTGAGCCCAGAACTGGACACACCACTCCAGAGGCGGCCTCACCAGGGCAGAGTAGAGGGGGAGCATGACCTCCCTGCATCTGCTTGCCACGCTCTTCTGGATGCACCCCAGCATGCCACCCGCCTTCTTGGACACAAGGGCACATTGCTGCCTCACGGTCATCCTCTTGTCCACCAGGACTCCCACGTCTCTTTCCACACAGCTGCTCTCCAGCAGCTCAGCCCCTAACCTCTACTCCTACGTGGCCTTATCCCTCCCCAGGGACAGCACCCTACACTTGCCCTTCTTCAATTTCAGAACGGTTCTCTCTGCCCAGCTCTCCAGCCTGTCCAGGGCTCGCTGGATGGCGGCACGGCCTTCTGCTCTGTCAGCCACCCCTCCCACTTTTGGATCATCAGCAAACTTGCTGAGGCTGCACTCTAGCCCTTCCTCCAGGTCAGTGAGGAAGAGATTGAACAGGACTGTGCCCACTACTGACCCCTGGGGAACACCACTTCTCACTGACCTCCAACTAGACTCTGGGCCCTTAATCGCGACCCTCCGAGCTCTAGCTTTCAACCAGTTTTCAATCCACCCCACTGTCCGTTCATCTAACCCACACTTCCTAAGCTTCCCTATGAGGATCCTGTGGAACAACATGTCAAATGTTTGCTGAAGTCAAGGTAGACAACATCCACTGGTATCCCCCCATCTATCCATTCAGTCATGCCATCATAGAAGACTATCAGATTAGCCAGACATGATTTCCCCTTGGTAAATCCATGTTGAGTACTTCTGATAGCTTTCTTTTCCTCCACATGCCTTGAGATGACACCCAGAATGAGCTGTTCCATCATCTTTCCAGGGATGGAGGTGAGGCTGACTGGCCTGTAGTTTCTTGGGTCCTCCTTCTTGCCCTTTTTGAAGACTGGAGTGACATTGGCTTTCCTTCAGTCCTCAGGCATCTCACCTGTTCTCCAGGACTTGATGCTTCAAGTATCTGTGTTGCTGCAGTGGTGCTCCTCTACTAAGAACAGGCACAACAGGAATCATGCAGGAGGACTCAGTTCATAGCGCTGAGACTAACCTCTGCTAGCCCTCCTCTTCCTCAGGTCTAGCCCTTATTTGCCCAGTCCTGAACCGCTTTTTTGCTGCTTCCATCTGCTTGGTCACTGCTGCTACTCTGTTCATACCCCTTAGTGGACTTCACTTTAGCCTTCTGGCTTTTGGCATTGTTGTTCCTCCTCTCCTCTTTTTTTCCCCCTCCCCTGTCACCTCTAGGGCTTAAATTTAACAAAAATGAAAGACCTTTTTTTTATTCACCATATTAAGTGAGGTTTTATTTGATACTAGAATTGCTTACACTGCATTAAGTGAGGTAGATACAAAGACAGAAAGATGGGATTCAAAGTTTTGATTGTTGAAAATGGGAAGACTGCTAAACTTGTGCTGGCAGGAAAAATATGATGTGTGTTTCCTTCCCCCCTCCCCGCCCCACCAAACATATGCATCTCCTACCCCAAAAATTGTTTTTCATTGCCATCTGTATATATGTGCTGTGCTCCGTCAAAGACCATAAAAAAGATTTCTGTCATTAATCTGCAGAGGGTTTACCAGCTTTGACTGTTCATTCCTTCTTTTGGAAGGTTATGCAATGAAAAGGTTGCTATAAATTGCATGATATAGGTCAATCTTAAAAGATGGATGAAAATAAATTTATATTAGTCCAGGCATTTATATGAATGTACAATGACCTCTTTGGTTTCATTAGTTCTAATACAGAAATGCCAGGGGTATAAATCTTCACATTTCAGCACATGCATGGTTCATTACCTGAGGTCAAGATGATGGTTTCCTCCATAATGTTTAAGTATACAGTTAAGTGCAGTTAAGTTTGTCACAGAAAAATATATTTAAATCATATGTAAGAGACAAGATACTGGACTATACCTCTCTGTGTGTGTATGTATATATATGTACATATAGATATGTATATTTGCATATGTATATATGTGTGTGTATATATGTATAGATACATATATATGTACATATATATACATACATGTATATGTGTAGATATATACGTACATATGTACATGCATATATACGTACATATATGTATATATGTGTGTGTATATATATAACGTGCTAATTTCTGCCACTTGATAATTTTGAGATCCTTCCCAATTCACTGCCTCATTACATACTTCAGACATGCCTGTAAAATATTTTGAAGAATCATAAAACTGTACTGCAGCATGCCAGAATTTGGCAAGAGTAAAGTCTGCTTACTGACATAAACAGGATGACACTGTGCTAAAAGTAAAGTACCAGGTGAGACCGGCTGGAGAATCACAAATGATTAGAAAGCACAGTGAGGAAGTGACATCTCTACTGAACATTTTTCTGTAGGATCTGACTCTGAAAATACTGTGTTTGTTAGTCTTGGGGAGGGAGTGACATAGGAATGTCTAGTGGAATGACTAATGTTGAAAGCAGGTAAAACCAAATGTTTATAATTTGCTATGAAAGAAACAAAACAGGAAAAAAAATTAAACAAAAGTACTTCTGGTAGTAAATTGCCTTAACAAACCTGTTGTTTTGATTTCTTTTAAAATTTGGTGTCCTTGGCCTAAACAACAAATACTCCACATTAATGTTTTTGTCCAGATTCTCTCATGCCTTCAGCTCCTCTGACAGCTGCTGATTTCATTCACATCCATTTAAAAATGTCACTCAAGGAGGTATGCAGAATTGGCTGTTCTGCCCATCATACTCAGTGAACAGATGGCAAGCTCCCTGTCCTCCCCTTCCTGAGCTCTTTGAAGGCTTTGGCTGGGAGAGAACGTTGCTCCCTCAACCCTCAGAGAAAATGCTTTTGTGGGGCGCAAAATAGCTCAATTCCCTTTTCTGATGCATTGTAGCAGAGCAATATACTGCAGGAGCAGGACGGGACAGGATGGAATGGGATGGGACAGGATGGAATGGGATGGGACAAGCTGGGATGGGGTGGGATGGGACAGGACAAATGTCTTGCATTCCTGATGCAGAGCATGTGCAAGGAGCCGTAAGTAGTGGCTTTGCTGTCGGATGCTGTGAGGAGCTGGGGCACAGCAGTTTCTTCTCGGCTGGATGAAGCTGTGAGACACAGGAAGGAAGGCTGGACCTCTGGCAGATGCATTTTACCTGGTAATATCTGAAGTGCTTTATGTGGGAGAGCCAGATGCAATGTTAGAGTCCCACTCCTTCAAATGAGATGCTTTCTTTTACACATGCAAACAAGAATACTGGTCTACATAAATAAAACTAAAGTACTCACTTGCAAGATTGTTTTAAGCAGTTTTGTGTGGCAAGAAGCCCAAGTCACAGAGGCCCAATTTAAGTTCTAATGTCAGTTTTATGGTTTGCAAATCCATGATTTTGGGTAGTGTGAAAGTTGTATAATATTTAATTTTTCCACTTGACTCAGGATCATAGAGAAGTCTTTCGCATGAGACTGGTCTCACGTGTCTTGTTTTAGGGTAAGTGTTTTCCTTTTTTTCGGAATTACATCTTCAAGTGCTTTACTCCACAATGTACATACCGTGAATATGTGACATTTCTAGCACTGGAGAAAAACCAGCTCATAATCCAGAGAAAGGATTTGTGTATTTTTAGCAAATGACATAACATTGCTCTTCACTACATCATTTGCAGTGTTTTATTTTTACTGTTGACTGTAATGTGTGGCAGGTTTTAAAGGAATATTCTTTATAGACAGCAAGGGAAAACTGAACTGGCCTTGTCTATCCAAACATGGCCACTAAAGGGATGTTTGCAAAGGGTTTGTGTAACTCCACAGAGTAACAACACCCATTCTCCTCTTCCTCAGCAGCCTCTCCATAAATAGTCTTTTAACTTTCCTGGGGAGGGAGGTACTAATTAAAAAAAAAACTTAAAAAATTAAAGCAGAGTTTAGCATCTTCCAAAAGAAGTGCATCTTCTGGAGGAAAGGAAATGGAAATGAAAATAAATCATTTTACAAATGGCTCTTGGTCCAACATCACTCACTTCAAGAGCCACACTGTGCTAAAGTATCTGTCACTGTCATTTCTTTTACCGTGCATCCCTTTCAGTCCTGCTGTCAAGCCTCCAGTTTGCCGATGACATTTTCCCTTTCCAGTGATGGGCATTCTGAATATGCAGAAACAGCAGTAATAAAGTGTAGTATGGATTTCAAGGGGATTAGTCCAAAGCAGCCATCAATTATTTCTGATCTGACAGAGGTGATAATTGAGGTAAGCTGTATAACTTGAAGATTTCAGTTTGGTTAAAATCGCCCTATTAGCTGCTTAATAGTGTTATTAGTCAAATAAATTAGGCTAGGATCTTCCAAATAACCTTGGCACTGTGTATATTAAGTATGTTCAGTCCTGTACAACATCCACTCTAACAGTGCATTACCAGTAGAGATGGTTGTCATATCATATAATATTCTGAAAGTGCTTGCTTTTGGGCAACAAAACATATTACAGAACTCAAATAACAGAGCATAAATCTGTTTTCGGATAAACAAATGACAACAAATCTGGTGGTAATTTATGGTACGAATGGTAGGGAATATCAGTGACTTTTTTTTGGATGTTTTCACTTAGAGCTATAATGACACAGCCTCTTTTTAGCTTGCAAGCTTGCCAAACTGCTCAATTCATGCCCTCCATATCAATATGTTTCTAATGCACAAAGCACTAAATCAGTGTTTTTCAAGTTTAGGAACATATTTTAGACATGGTCACTGACCACTTCAAAGTGCAACCATAAAAATGACCCTAGAGAAAGGCAGTAATTTTTCAGATGGTCCTAAGAGCTGATTATTCCTGCTGAAATCAGTGACAAAAATCTATTATTGCATGATCTCTCAGCAACACATGCTTAGTATCTCACAAGAGACATGTTCAGTACTATTCAGTATATGACCTCGTCTCTAAATATTCTAAGGAAAATCCAACACTAAAAATGCATATACTTTATGACGAAATATGTTTAAAAAAAAAAAAAAGCATCATTTAGGCTGTTTCCTCTTCCCTTAAAAAAGATCCTCTAACATAATGGTAACTTGTGGAGGTGGTTAGGAACACAGGAAAAGGAAGATTTTAATGCAAAGTATCAAAACAAAATAGAAAACCAAACACACTTGGTGGAAATGAATGTTCATACCCAACATTAGAAAGCATCTGTATGCGAGCTGTACAAAGAATAAACATGTGTGCTGCCTTCTTAAGTATACAAAAGGATTTGTTTACAGATAAAAGAAGGAAAATGATAGTTTACATCTTATTTTCATATTATGCAGCCCAGCACAAAAATATATACAATATAAATAGTAAGGCTTTATTTGTATATTTGCATAACCCAGTGAGAATGGAAGTATTTTTCTTCCAGCCTTTACTTAACGATGGCTACACAAGCACTGTGAATTTAAAACTCTGTACTGTATGTAAAGTGAGGTGCGTGCTTTTACCGCTTGTCAAAACAATCCTGAAATCCCATTTTCCTTTAATAAAGTATAGTTTTGTCCTCCAGATGTATGCTTGAATAAGATGTCATAGTCTGTTTTTGTTCAGGATTGCACCCTGCTGATGTTCTTAGGCAGCAAGAAAATTACCTTATTGAAACATATTGCTGGTAGTGACTATAGTGCCAAATTTTGCATTGGTATTACACACATGACATATTCAGAGACCTTTGAGTAAGACCATGAATATCAAGTGATTGAAAAGATTATACAGGCTTTTTCTTCGGATATAAAAGGTTGTGGTTCTGGATGAGTGTCTTTCAGATCAATATAATTATGTCATAAAAACATGTAACAAAATAGTTACTTTGCAGCCTTTCACACTTGCCTGATTTCATACTAATTTTATTCTGAGTAGAATTGTTTTCCTTACATTAGTTGCACAGTTGTTATTTTAGAGGAGTGGGGGTTGGTTTTAAAATAGTTGCATAATTGTAGGCCCTCTGCTAGCATGCGAGTATCCAGATAGGTAATAGATGCTTTATAATGTTTGCTTTGCTAGAGAAAAGACACGCACACTTAAATTACAATTATGGAGTTACATAGCTGAATAGACACACACACAGACACACAATTTATATATATGTGCACCCAAATTCTTACCTGCCTGTATGCACAATGGAATGAATGTATTCTTTATGAATCACATATAAACATTTTAAGAGTGCATATGTTAGTACTAAAATGAGGTAGTACAGAGGTCTAGTTCACTTTGGGTAAAAATCCCTGCATTTCTGGCTGTAGCAGGTGTTTGGAAGCTGCAAGCAGTGTGATAATATTAAAAATTCATGATATCTGGGTTAAAAGTGTTATTTGAATGTTGTATTTTTCCCTTAGACAAATTTAGTTATGCATGCACTAGTTTTGTGACCCTACAGAGTGATAACTCACTGCCAAAAATCATCAGAGGCAACAATTTGGCTGGCCTGGTTGGCAAAACACTGCCAGTCTAGGAAGCAAAGTTATGATAGTAACTCCTGCTGGTCACTGGAGTGGCATCAGAGAGAGAAAGCTATGATTAGAGAAAAGGGAATTAGACATTTTTGGGGAATTTAGAAAAAGTTGATAATAAAACTGATAAAACCACAGCTAGTTGCAGGTAAAGGATAAAGTGCTGCCCAGAGTGGTTCCCATTAACGTTTCACGTGCTAGAGAAGCAAGTCAAGATATTAAGAATGCCTAATTTTTCCACTAGCTTCATTTCTTTTAAAGGAGTTAAACTCTTGACAAGCAATCCCTTCTAATACTGAGATGAAGTTATCCCATAACTCATCTAACCCCAGCCTGTATTTATCAAGAGATGGGTTGGTGCCATAATCCTACTTTGGGCTGCTCCAAAATTAAGAAAAGGGGTTTGAAACTGGATCCAGAATCTGCCAAAGGGCTCATTGCGGCTTTGAATCCCCTGGGTTAAGCACCTGCTAGAATTTGCCTGATATCTAAACCCAACTGTAATCTCAGATATGTAATCTGGATCGTTGTCTGATGACTACTGAAGATGCTCCGGGTCATTGTTTCCTAACAGCCTTCCAACAGGGGCAGGGCATGCAGAACATTGAGTATAAAACCTTCATCTGTGGATAAATAGGATTTTATGAAATGGTTTTCCATGGTGTCTACAAACTTAATGCCCCAGGATATCCTTTCTATAGCTTTGTACTAAGGCTGTAATGCCAGGAGAAAGGACGAGCTAGCCTTTGATTTTCTGTGAGAATTATAACACTGCCACCAATCTCTGTGGAATGGCTTTCTAGGTTTACCCCTCTGAACAGTTACTTTTATTCACATTGCAGTCCTATAGTGTTTCACAGTACTTGAAATTATACTGAATTTATGGAAAAAGGAAACGCCTCACTTCTTTGTTCACTCATCACATAACACAGATGTCCTCAACAGACTTAGCGGAGAAAAAAAGTTAAGATTCAGACGTAGGGTGGACTAGAGAGATTAAATATAGTTTAATGTGGCCTTTTCCAAAATATGGAATTTTAGAGGTACAACATTTTGTTTAGTGAAATACATTTTCATGCTTTGTAGTATTTTACTTTAAAAGCACATAGCTTCACTAAAGTACAATTTCGGTGCTGATCTTTGCCATTTTATTGGACTACTTATTTACATGAAGTATCCTCTAGCTATCTCCTACATCTCCTTTGTATCTCAACTCTGAAAAGGAAAATTGTATACTAGCCTATGCAGTATGGGAAACAAACAAGATGAATTAGAGACCTTTGTGCAGTTGCAGGGCTACAGTCTTTTGGGAATCAAGGAGATGTGGTGGGATGCCTTCCATGACTGGAGTGTTGCAATGGGGATAATACAGGCTCTTTAGGAAGGACAGGATGCAAGATGGGAAGCTGAGGAGGGGGAGTCCCCCTTTACATGAGAGAGCAGCTGGAGGGCATGGAGCTCTGGAGTTTATGTGTTAGGATTAAAGAGGGGACAGGTAAAGGTGACATTACAGTGGGTGTCTGCTATAGTCCACCTGACCAGGAAGAATAAGTGGATCAGTCTATCTAGAGACAGATAAGACCAGCCTCATGTTCACAGGCCCTGGTCCTCATGGGGGACTTTCATCACCCTGATACCTGCTGAAGAGACAACACAGTAAGGCATAAGCAATCTGGGAAAGTCCTGGATTGCACTGATGATAACTTCCTCCTGCAAGTGATTAGAGGAGCCAATGGTGAGACGTGCTCTGCTGGACATCTTACTCACCACAAAGAAGGGGCTCATTAGGGCTGTGAATGTCAAAGGCAGCCTTGGCTGCAGCAACCATGAGATGGTGGAGTTCAGGATCCTGAGGGCAGGAAGGAGGGTAAAATGCAAGCTTACAACCCTGGACCTTAGCAGAACAGACTTCAGTCTCTTCAAAAATCTCCTCGGAAGAGTCCCATGAGATAAGGCCATGGAGGGAAAAGAGGCCCAAGAAAGGTGGTTAATATTCAAGGATCAGCTCCTCCAAGCTCAAGAGATTTCCATCCTAACAAACACGAAGTCCGGCAAAAATGCCAGGAGGCCTGACTGCATGAACAAGGAGCTCTTGGCCTAACTCAAACACAAAAGGAAGCTACAAAAGGAAGACTAAGGAAAATGTGGGCCTATTGCTTGGGAGTCCTGGTGGACACCAAGTTGACCATGAGCCAGCAACATGCTCTTGCGGCATAGAAGGTTAATGGTATTCAGGTCTGCATTAGCCAAATTACTGCCAGAGGCTCAAGGGAGGTGATCTTTCCTCTCTGCTCAGCACTGGTGAGGTCACCTCTGGAGTACTGTGTTCAGTTCTGGAGAGAGACATGGACATACTGGAGAGGATCCAGTGAAGGGCCACAAAGATGATTAAGGGACTGGAAAATATCTCTTAGGAGGAAAGACTGAGAGGGCTGGAACTGTTCATCCTAGACAAGAAAAGGCTCAGGGGAAAACTTGTTACTATATAAAAATACCTGGAGGGAGGGTCCAAAGAGGATGGAGCCATGTTCTTTTTGGTGGTGCCAGGCTCTTTTCAGGACAAGAGGCAATGGGCGTTAACTGAAATACAGGAGGTGACATCTGAACATCAGGAAACACTTTTTTACTGTAGGGATGGCTGAGCACTGGCACAAGCTGCCCAGGGAGGTTGTGGAGACTCCATCCTTGAAGATATTCAAAAGCCAACTGGACATGGTCCTGGGCAGCTAACTCTAAGTGGCTCTGCTTGAGCTGGGGGGTAATTGGACAAGATGACCTCCAGAGATCCTTTTCAACCTTAACCTTTCTGCAATTCTGAGATTCTGTGAAAAGCAAAAGAGCAAGCATAAAAAAGGAGTGTCTGAAGAAATGCAACAGTAAAAAAGGAAAAGAAGCGGAACAATCGACTGGCTTAGTCACAGCTAAAGCTAAATTCCATCCTTCAGCAATGACTATGTTAAGTTTGAATGAAAAGCAAAATGTCAAGGAGCCTGTCTGCATCACACTGTGAAGCAGTAAGGGGCAAAATAGACTGACCACATGTCCTACCTGTGTTCTTGTGTGATGGACTGATGACTTTGGGATGCTTTAGAAAGAATTATCATCAGGATTGCCATTTAAATATTCCTTCAAGACTTCTGCTCAGAGGACAAATTCAAGGTGGACAACAAAACCGACAAAGTGTGCAGTCTGACCACCTCTAAAAGAAAAAATTCCAGGCTGTTTTGAGGACTTCTCCATGTCCATCATTAGAGTGAGCCTGCAGATCAGCTGCATAAAATCCTGTCCTTGCTTGGTCCTGCCAACTATGAGCTTTCTCATTAAGAATCTGGCAGACAGATGCACTCCTTATTTCCTTAACCTGTTTTGGGTCAATACAACTAGATATGACTGGGGTGAGGCATTTTGGGACTACTGTCACTTCCTTAGAAAGGCCTCTGATGGAAGCAGGAATGAAGGCAAGGATCAGTGTTTCAGAAGCAGTGATCTTCTCTTTCCTCTCATATGTTTTACCCTAAATCCATCTCTTCAGACTCGCAGAAGCAAGAACGGACTGGGTCTAACTTAAGAGTGTAAGGCCAAGGGACACCGTTAGACCTGATGGCCCAACCTTCTGCATAGTATAGGCCAGAATGTCCTCCCCCCTCTCACCCAGTAAATCTCTGTGCCAAACCAAGAACCCAAGTTTACTCTGAGATTTTTTGTACAGGACTGGCTTTTGCCTTTATGGTATTGTTTGCTTTAGAACTACTGTTATAGACTAACCTAATATAGACTTAGTCTAATAATAAGGCTCAGTCATCTAGGTCCTTGATTTAAGAAGGACTTTGACTACATGTAGAAACCCTACAAGTTCCCAGATTGACTCATTCTCTGCGCTCCATTTTATTCAGTTTGAGTTCCTGGCTTTGTTAGAATTGTCATTACCCATACATTTTTACGGTAGTCATTTATATCTGATTATTCAGTGGATGGTACAGAGTAAAATACAGCATCTGTGTCACCCGGAGTGAGGAAATCATTGTGATGGCCTTTAATGGTGATGGCTCAAATGTCCAGCAGGTTCCAGAGAGAAACCTGAGTTTGCTTCATGTCCCTGCATGCTGGGTCTGCCCTTTTATATCATTGTCATAAATATTCTTTCCCCAACTGTCATTCCATGAAGCTGCTCAGAGAGCCACGCCTTTGCCATGTAGTATTTGTGGCCAGCAAAAATTAATAATACCAGTAAGTTTCCCACTATTGTACTTCCTGCATTGTTGCATGCTCGCTACTTCACAAAGCATGAGCTACCCTGCTTCCCGCTCCTGCAGATGTGGAAATGACTCCTTTAAATGTCCTCCCCTTATAGAAGTGGGTCACTTCACTGTATTTATTTCCCTTGTAAATATGTACCTCACTCTTCAATATCAACTCTTGTGCATTTATTATTTCATTATATTCATTTTATATAAATTTAAGATCCTCCTCACTTCTCTGCAGCAAGGAGATCAATGCAGTACATGACAATTTTATTACATCGGTGTATTAATTTCCTTTATAAAAGTAAATCACTCTAGTAGATTCACTCCCCCACAAGAATGCACCTATAGATCACTGCATTATGTTAACACCCTGCATAAATAAAGACTGTATCATTTTGCTCACTTACTCTACAGGTAAATGTGAACATATTCTACTTTACAATATTTTATTCTTAGCCACTTCATCCAGGGGCTAATACAGCAGTGGAATGTGCTTATTTCTTCACAGCAGAATAATGATTCCCTGGAGAGCTGTAGCTAGTTTTTGCAGGACTTTGGACAATACATGCATGTACATATGCAGCTCCTCTCCCTCTTTCCCTGCTTTTGCTGCCGTTCCTTTTTTTTTTTCTTTTTTTTTCTTTTTTGCTCCTTAGCTTTCCCTTGCCTGTTGCCGCATTCTGTTTTCTTGTTTGGTTTTGTTTATCTCACAGTTTTGCTGAGAATTTAAATGAGGGCTGAGGACGACAGCAGAAGTGGGGATCTGGACCTGAAAAATACCTTTCCTGCCATCTCTGAGCTGGACCCTCATTTTCATTTAAATTCCCTGTCCTGTTTGAGCGGGCTCAGCAATGGCACTCGCTGAGGAGTCAGCCGTCCATGCTGTACTGTGCTTCACTGCACGTGGGTCGCACCTTTCCCTTTGCTGCTACTCCTTCATGTCAGTGGATGCGGCTGGTCCTCCATGGCACACCACAAAAAGGGGAGCAGATGAAAGCGTATTACTCTACTTGAATCTTCTCTTTTCTTTCTACCTTTCTGCTCCTCCAAGTCTTCCTTAAGCTGAGTCCAGTACAAGTACACTCTTACATACAGATTTCTGTTATATAGACCTGGATGTGTGTTAATATAGATCGATTAAATGTATGTAACATCTTCTTCCATAATCATAGAGCATCCTAAATGTATGTGATGTGAAAACTTAAGGAGAATAGCAAACTATCATCTGATTTCAAGTCAGAATAAGGTGATATAAACCCTCTACTTCATTCTGGGAGGAAAGAGAGGGACTTTTAATCATTTCAACAATCTCTAACAGCACCAAAGGAAAAACAGCTATAAAAGGGTTAAAAGTAAGCAACCAAAGAAAAGCATCAAAATCAAGCAACCAAACAAAAACTCCAGTCCTCATACATCTCTCAAGGGCTGCACACAGTCTGCCCAGGATTTTCTTTTATCCTGAGTTTACTACGCGCTCCCTTGTGTCTCCTTCCTGCTCCATGAAAGGTCATATGGCAGCATGATGCCATCTCTGCAGTCTCCCCCTTCTCCAAGTTTAGGTCCAAAGATTTCACCATGTTTCAGACACAAATTGTTCTAAATCGTCTGAGATCTGAGGAAATGTAATACTTGCATATCTTTATATTTTGGAAACTGTCAGGGAAAGGTCTGCTCTGTTACAAATTCTTCCAGTGTTTCCTGTACAAATACCATAATCGGCTTTCACCAATTACAACATGAAAATTACAGTCTTTCATACTGTATTTGGTTTAGCTTTGTTCGCAGTGTTGCGGTTTGATAGTGTGATATTTCTACACCTGAAATTCTGACAATCTTTTTGGTTTGTTTTTTTTTTCTATTTTTTAGCCCTTAGCAATCCCTCACAGGTCGAGGTAAAAGGTACAGGGTTAACACTTTGATTCTCTTCAGACAAGTACTGCAGAGGCTGAGGAAAAGGAATATATTCACAGGAAGACGTTACTCATATCAGTTAAACTTTTATAATCCTTTGCAGAAGTACTGATAAAATTGCACTAGAACTGGGAAGGGTTTTTTTTTCTGATCTCTTTCTTTAAAACGCATACAGAATCAACAGGACACATGTGGAAAGCGTTCCGGTCCCTTTATCCTTCTAACAAGGCGGTGGGCATGGTAGAGGGTCCTAAACAGCACTTGAAGCCTGCTACCTGCTCTGTTTCTGTTAACTGTTTGCAAGTGGTTATTTTTTAAGTAGGCACTTCTGCTGGTGGGTAGTCTCAGCCTTCCCCCTTCGTGTTAGGACAAAACAAATAAACAAACAAAACCCACCAAGAATTGTGGTCAGGAAGGACACCTGGTTTTTTATGTTTGTTTTTTTTTAGCTGAGTGATCTGCCTCGTGCTCTGTTTTCAAAGTAGCATTCTGCCCAGTTCACACAGACAACCAAGTGACCTGCTCAGCGCAGCGCTAGGTGAAGTAGCTGAGCTGTCCCTGCAAGCGACAGGAGAAAAGCGCTCGTGTGCAAGGTGTGCAGTAGCGCCACACAGGAGTTAGAGCCCCCAGAAGCCACTGCACCCCTGACCTGGAGCCCCCTGTCCACGTGCAGTGTGAAAGGGAGCAAAGGGAGGAAGGCAGAAAAACGAAAAAGAAGGTCTGTGTGGCTTTGTCTGGAGAGGGAGTTAAAAAAACAAACAGAAACCAACAACCTACAAAAGACAAACATTCTACTAAAAAACTACAAGGCAAGTTCAAGCATTGGGGCCCTCACAGTAGGAAACTGGTCACATGGGTAACATCATGAAATTTTACTGCAAAATATCCTTTTTTTTTCTTATTTGAAAAGACAAATTATTAGCATTTTTAAACAATTTCAATATGTTTAATGGCTGAAAGTTAAGCTCAAACTGTTCCGCTTACTGAATAAAGTGCTAGGTCTGTAAACAGGAATCTTAAGTTACCCCAAGAGTACACTCATTTTAAATTTTACTTGAAAGCGGGATGTACGTTTATTACAATTTCAAACAAAATGCTAATGCCATTAAACAAATGAGGTTTAGGCAAATTAACTGCATTTTAATATTCTGAAAGCCTATGATATAGGACATTGTGTTACGAAACATTGGCTAGAAGTATCAGTTGCAAGTGGGATTTTCATTGCTGTGAATCTCAGGAGAATATTTGTAATTAGTATCATTTGCCTAATACTTCAGGTTAATTAGAATATTTAATTGAATAGCTGTAATCTTCAGAGATGACTATATTATGATCAAATTAGTACCATCACAGCACACGCTGATCACTGCTGCAGCCTGCCTCACTTCTGCTAGCTATTCAGCCCTCTGGAGCGTTCAGCAACATAAGAAAAAATCTGTTTCTTACACTTTTGAATTTTAATGATCCATTTGAACTCTGCCATCAACATTTAATTATTCTAGAAAAAAAAAAGTCCCAACCATGGCTCCCATATGGCATGTTGGCAAATACACTTGCCCACATTGGAGTCTGCACCTCTCCAGCAGCTCTGTGAAGAGATTTAGCTTTTTTTTTTTTTGAATGCAAGAAGGCCTTTTTTAATAGTGTTTGCAAATACAGACCATATGAAGCTTCACAGAAAAGGTTACTAGGATACTATTGAAACACTATTAGGAACAGATGAATTGATTTTTAGAATGTTACAATGGATTTAATCCTGTAATGTCTACTACTGGACTTTTGTATTGTGTCCAAACGGTTTGAAAGAGTCAGGTGCCTCTGTAACTAAACCTTGTTAGCTAGAAATGCAATTAATTTTGGGGGGAGAAGGGTAAAGGAGGAGAGGTAGAACGGATGGAGTGTGCATACTAAAGTCTTTGCAGCCAAATCACAGATGCCAAGTTCCTGACCTAACCAGTTGCTGTTGCTTCTTTTTCTATAAATACATATATTTAGCAGCTGCAGATATTCTAGGGGTTAAACATTCACCGCTGTGGAAACACTAGGGCTGAAATCCTGTTACGCTGAACTAGCTAGATCTCCCCACCCAATTCCCCTCTCGTCGCATAAGGGTATCACAAAAAAAAAATGTCAAGAGAGTAAGCTGGGCATGCTACAAAGGACGTTGTTTACATAGAGGGATCCCAGGGCTCAGAAGAGCTTTCCTCTTTCTCCCCCTCTCCCCAAGCTGCTTCAGGATATGTAGCTTAAGAGGTCAGTTCTCTACAATTCTGTACACCAGTGATGTAAAAACTGATAATGGCTTTAAAATTCAGAATGCCCTTTTGAAACTAATGCTGTGCTGCAAATTTGTGCACAATGAATCACTATTGCCTTGGGTGGGGGAAGAGGGAGAGAGATCAGTTTTAACTGAAATGCGCTAACCTGCTGCCTGCAAGCATGAAGAAGAGAAATATTTCCAGTTTTCCATTTGACAGAAATATATTGCTATGTTCTATTTCTTTAGTGTGGATGTACAGTGTGGTCCATAAAGCTAAGCCTTAAGGCTCAAGTCTCAAGTGTTGTTGCCCTGTAGAAGACAGTAAACCAACAAAACCTTTGCAGTTCTTTGCGGGACCATCTCACCTGTTGACACACACAAGTGCATAAAAGAAGCTTACAAATGTTTCAGGGAACGAAGATGTACAAAAGGCAGCGTAAGTAAATCCTGCACGAGAAGTTTATCGCTTTCAGTAGGCAGGTAGGTAGAGAAAGTTAGATCAATCACTTCTATTAAAAACAAAATAGGAACAATTTTCAAGAATGCCTTTTGAAAACATTCCCCATTCTGCTAAGGAAAGCATCTTTGCCTTGAAATTTTGAATGCATTTTGTTTTATTACATTGTAAGCACCATATTTTATTTATGCACTTACGCACTTACAAATAGTCATTTATACATGGAAAAATTGTGAGAAATGCAAAAATGTTCCATTTCATTAAGAAAAACATGTACATTTGTCTCATCCCCTCTCAGAAAATTTGCCTGGTTTAAAGTTTGCTGTGAGGTATGAAAATCCTTGAAGTATGATTAGCTTAGCAGCCCATTAAAAATACATTGGTCGCCTTTGGTGTCCAATAGACACTTCATTTGTACTCAGTAAAGATCAATTAGATATATAAAGGCAGTCTTGTCAAATCCTTGCTGCTAAAATGGAAATTACAAAAGCTACAAATCCTACATTTAAAAGTGAATGTTAAGATTTTACTCACCTCTTTTATTTTTGATCTTTAAAAACTAAGCAGGAAAAGACATTTAATTTTCAGAAAAGGAAAAGCTTACTGTCTGGGCTAAATTTATCTTCCCATAAATAATGACAATAATATTAGTCAGTATTAGACAATAATATAATCTTCCTCAAAATTAAAATACATTTAAACAGGACAAAGAAAGAAGTTGTAATCCTAGGAAGAATGCTTTATTATCTAAGCTCTTACTTTGATCCACCTCCCAAATGATGATTTAATATTCATTCTAAATATGCATTTTAAAAAGCACCTTGAGAATTCACTTTAATGGATAGTGTACTGCATAATTGTGGGCTTTCTTGTAAGAAAGCTTGTAAAATTGCTGATTACAGAAAGAGATGAAGAGTGTTCTAAGTACCCAGACCTATATATTGTGCTGCCATGAAAACTGGTCTTAAAAATCTCCTCACAAAACCTGTTTTAATGTTCTGGATCTAATGTTGTATTATCTTTTTTTTTTTTTCTCCTTTAAATATATATGTATCTTAAAATATATATTTACTTCTGTATTTTGCAAGCATCTGCTACCAGCAGCTATAAGCCATCACTAATCTTGACTAGCAGCATTGTGATGTACTGTTTCCTTCATAGAGGTGCTCCCTGAACAAAAACTCCTTTAGAATTAAAAAATCTGCTCCACTAATTGTAGAACAAATTTTCAACAGCCCTCTTTGAGAATCCCAGCTCTAAGTATTCTCCCATCTATTAAACAGATGGCAGATAAGATTGTAAACATATTTGCTTCATATTGAATAGATAGTTTCTGGCATAATACTAATTAACAAATTAAATGACTGACTTTCTGCATCACATTAGAGTTAAAACCACTTTGTAAGTTTGTCTTTGGTAGTTATTTACTTTGACAATAGCGTGCAGTGAAAAACTGTTAAATGTTTTCTTAGCAACATTATGCATTGAGTAGTTTTCTTTTTTAAAACTCCATATTTTATTATAATTCATTTGACTTTCATTACAGTCACTCATTACAAAATGTATGTGCATTTAATCCATTTCCAAGGGCTGCATATTTTTCCAATCCCATTCTGTATCACAATGATAATGTCTTTGGTCTATGCAAGTATGCATGAAATTTAGGCATTGCCTTTACTCATTTTCTGATAGTTTAGCATGGACTGTTCTGAAAGGAGAAAAGCTAACAAAATGCTAACCATGGCAGATAAGAATATGGAGGTTTCATTTTCCCTCCTTTAAAGAATTTGCATTGTGACTATCTCTTTTACTATAAGTACAAATAGGATCATCTCTGTGATGATGGCATGCTATGCTATGATGTGAGATTAATTCATATCTTCTTTGCTCTCTTCGTTAATTCATGTAGAGAGCTGGTCACACCAGAAATTCTAATTCCAAATTTTCTTTCCACTCGGCTATCATCAAAGCAGAGAAAACAACTGGAATTCTCTGTTTTGTTTTGGAAATATTCTCGTGAAGAAAAAAAAGAGTTTACTTTCAAAACTAAACTTGTCATCTGTTGGCGAAAATATTTTCATGGTCCAATTGTAAATATACACAAAATGGTTGCAGAACTCATAAAAGAATGGCAAATTTAAAACTTTCTTTTAGATGAATTTTCTGGTGTTTCTGTCTTCAAACACAACAAACCAAATACCTGAAAAAAAATACAACATTTTTAAAGTTTGGAACTCACAATAAAATTTCTTCAAGAACACAGCTGAAAATGCTGAAACAGGTCAAATTCATTTAATTTCCTTTAGAGGTATAATAAAAGTAAACAGTTATATGAATAAGGTGATTAATTCATATATGTTACAGCTGATGCCCAATGTTATTCAAAGATGAAAATATACCATAGAGGGCAAAGATTATAGACATTTCTTCCCCCTGCTCTCCCTCCCCTCTTCACAGCAGCTAGCAGTAGAAAAAAACAGGATTTTTCAAATAACCAGAGGATGTTGGTAGTGGTGTTGAAAAGCATTAATTCTTCAAATCCAAAACTTCTTGCAGGAATGGCTTGGTATCCTTTAAAAAAAGAGAAATTAAACAAACAAATATGTGTGTATATATATGTAAGCGTGAGAGGGCTTTGAAATTATTACCATTGTTTTCTTCTATCATTTTTGAAAATATAAACAACTGATGTAAAATCAGTTAAAATATATCTGAAAGTGGCCAAAATTAAAATGAAACCTTTGAAAAATTATTGGAAAAATACTCAAGTCAGCTATTATCTAAAGTTGATTTTTTTCATGACATATTTTTGAGAATTCAACTTCTTATCCTGACTAGGTATGACGAAACACGGAAATCTTAGTAAGTTTCACACACCAGAAGACTGCTTTCTCACTCGCTCTGGTTATTATTTATATTAATTGCAATTATATTTCATATTTCATGTTAATATTTTGATTATTTCACATTATATTTAGTAATCCAGTTGTTCTAAGTACATTGTGATGCACTTTGAGTTTTAGAGTTATCTTTGTTTTCTTCTGTATCATGCTAGGAAAAACGAAAAGCTGAAGTTTCTCGAAGAATGTAATAGTTTTAGCTAAACATCTTCCAGTTATATCACTAACCTTATTTTCAGTGATCAGAAATATGCTCCCACGAATAACCACATCCCTAATTTTGCTATTTGTGGGCTTAAATTGTGTTGTGAATAATTCTATTTGACTTTCCTACTGGAAAAGAAATCAAGCATGTGCCTATTTCTCCTGTAGTTTAGGACTTAATATTGCATTGGCTTATCCACCAAAATAATAGAGCTTTTCTGAAAAATTACAAAGCACTGAGGTTCAGCTCCCTTACATATTTCTTTCCCTGGAGGAAATCAGGGAAGAATCATTTCATCTGCCTGCAGTACAAATTCATAGCCATTCGAATGTTTAATAATCGTGTGGAGTAGTTTTCCTGTAACAGTGACGTTGCATACATAGCGTGGCACCATCGCAGAGAGACTGTCTGAAATCCCAGAGGCATTTTAGCTGTGCGAAGACAGCTGGATTTGCCTTGCTACCTTAAAGGTGGATGTAATATTTACCTTTTTTCTACTGAAAGACACAGCCTTTCACTAATGATGGAGAATGACTTCACAATGACATTGGGAAGTTGCCTCAGCAATGCTGGATGCATCTCATCCAGTCCTATGGATTTGTCCAATTTACAGAGTAGTCCCAAACTTGGTCATTCTCTACTGCAGATAGTAGTTCTGTCCTTTGAACTCTGCCATTAGAGACATGGGAGGCCTAAAAGCAGATGTACCTTCCCAAGGCACAGAGGAATTCTCAGTTTTTTCCATGTGACACATCGCTTTAGTGACCCTCCATGTTCTTTAGTGGGACCATGTTTTTCTTAGACCCTGATGTACCTAAAGAAGCCCGTACCGTTTCCAGTTCCAACTCCAGCCAAGGTATGGCCATCCAAATTGCATTGCTGCAGGTGCACATGATGTTTCTGTATTCCTCCTGAGTAGCCTGTTCCTGCTTCTACCATCCATACACATGTGTTTGCATCTGAATTCAGTTAGGATCGGTGTTTCTAAATAAAAAATAGTACATAGCCTAGAAGAAGGAAAGAAAAAGAGAAAAAAAGGATTTTTTTTAAGTAACTTAGGTCTTTTCAGTCTGGCTTCTGTAGTTTTCAAGTGCCAGCTTGAAGCCTTTGATAAGTCTTAGTTTGGTCAATGCAATTTGTACTGTCTCAGTCAAAGTAATTGTTTATTTGCACCTTTTAAGATAAGGTTAGTCAATGAGAAAAACTGAATTTAGTTTATTGTCAAACAGTTCTAAGACACAGACTAGGAAGATCAGGTGGTAAAACTAGCAGAGAACCTAAGCAGAAATTCTTGTCTTGCATAGATTATGTGTTCCTGTTTAGAATTAATTCAAGCTTCTAGATAGCCTATATAAGCCTGTATGAGTTTATAATATACAAAAGAAAAAATCTGATGTGTGGCTGAAGAAAAATGAAAGAGAAATTCCTGGTTTGCATCAAAATACATCTCCTAACAGTTTGTTAGTTAAATTTCTCCCACTTTTTGTTTTCTGTTTTGCTTACGGTTAGTCTTTATGTTACCAGTTATGACTGGGGGTTTGTACAAAATCATGTGAAATCCAGGTGCTAGTTTACAAACATTGTGGAACATAGACTATCTTGCCTCAGATGGAAATGACTCGGATGACTTGTGTCTGCCTTATTCCCACTATGAATAACATTTGGCATACCAACAAGATTAAAACACTGAAGGCTCATGATTCAGGTTGCAAAACTGAGAACTCAAAACACAGGACACAGTATCTCTTGCCCACAAGATTTTACTCTTTTCAGTTGCTTCTATGCTTCTATCATATTCTTCAACTGTGTGATCATGTACTGTTTTTTCTACAAGACCTAGGATAAGCAATATTCAAATAATGAGAAGATACTTAATACATAGTTCCCTGCCCATATGCGACGCACAAATGCTATTGCATATGTCGCCCCTGAAGACAAAATTACTTACTACCTCTTTGAATTTTCTCATGGCAATGGTGTATGAATTGTTCTTTGAGATTCCTTAACTTCTTGTGAGATGCATGGTTCTTTATTTGTTCCATTCTACATATAGATAGATAATGCTCAATAAGATTAGGTTACAGTGTGAGATTATCTACTGATTTTAGTGTCTTGATTTAAGACACAGAGGACCTATAATTATCAGTTCTAGGGACAGATGTATTCAAGTCCCATTATTCACAGTTTCAAGTTGCCCTCCAAAAAGAATGACAATACCTTTAACGTCTCCTTGGAAAATGTATTTCAAGTGAGTTGGCTTGCATCATGTGGGAACTGTAGCAGCAGCAGAGTCTAGTCCTATATTGTTGCATTCAGTTTAGTCATAAAAAATAGCCATCTTATCTAGAAATAACAGAGGTGAGAAGACAGCCATCACATTCTCCTGATTCAGAAGGCCACGTTCCAGAAGAAAGAGCAATTAATGGCTGCACCAAGTCCTGACACATGCAAGGAAGCTGAATTACAGTTGCACAGACAGCCATTAGTTCTAACTTTTATGTTTTTGAAAAGAATACCTTGAAAACTTTGTAATATTTCAAGTGGATTGTATGTTAAATTACAGTTTGAAACAAAAGCAAAACATTCTGTCTTGTGCTACTGCTTCAGCAGAACAGAATTTCTACATCCATTGCATCTAAATTACAGGCATTAGTAAAAAATTCTCAGTAAAATATTATTGATTTGGATTAGCACTAGAGCTGGGTTGGTTTCTTGAGAACATTTATGGTGTCATGATGCGACTCACAGAGCTTTCACTTTGTTTTCTTGTGGATTTGGAAATGAGTTGTAGAGAGGAATTGTCTCACCTTTCCTTGAAGTGTGATCCCTTTTGTCTCACCCTTCTGACCTGTCCTTTCCACACTTCTTGTATCTGTCAATGGTTCCTCACCCTATTTTTTACTTACATTTAGTCAATCTCAGGCTTTGTGCTCTTCAACCCCACATAGCCTTCTTGCCCAAACAGCCCTTTTCTCATTCCTTCAAGTTATTCCATTACTGGCCTGCTCCTTCTTCTACTCATCTAGCAAGCTTCCAGGTCATATCTCTGACCCATAATCCTTTTTTTGTTGGCTTCCTCCCTTATGCAAATGTCATCCTCTCCCTCAAATTGCTTATCCCAAACTCTACCCAGTCCAAGCCAGTTATCCCATTTATTGCTGGCATCAGATGAAGGTATCTAATTCTGAAGCCCAGTGTCCTTGCTTGGATGGCCCTTGCCCCCAACCTAAAACTCCCAGCTTCACTTTGAAAACTTGCATGCGTCTTCTATGCTGAAAACTAGAAAATACAATGTTTGTGGTCAAGTTTATTATAAACAGACTACATGGGGTAATGTACTGTACACTGTATATTGATCGATCTCTTTGTATTAATGATGCTAATCTTACAAACCACTTATAAATGTGCTTAACTCTCAGCATTACAAGTAGACTCAGTAGAAGTAGCCAGCTAAGGTCAATGGTAAATAATATTTCTGTTCAGATATTCAGCTGTGAAATACCTAAAACAGAACATTTCAAAAATGTTTTGTAATGTTAAACTAAGCTCAACAGAATTTCCAGTCCATTATGCCAGTTTACAAGAAGTTTATTCATCGTGGAGTGCAAAAGACTTTTCTATATATTTTTTTTTTCTGTTTGTGTACATGTGGTCCCAAGTTATCATCTAAGTTACTAGTTTGCTGAAAATCAGTTTCCAAAAAGAAGAGCTTAAAAATGCTGCAATTAAATAATATAAACATTTTGCAGATATGTATATTAAGTCCAGACAAAAATAGACAAAGGCCATGCAGATTCAGTCTCATTTCTGATGACTGAAGTGTGTTGTTTAGAACAAGTAAAACATATATTAAGGTTGTTCTGATACATCCAGACCTTGTTGAAATGTTGACCACCTGAAATGTTTTTGGAGAGAAATTGGCCCGTGAGATTCACAACCCGAACTCTCCAGTCAGCTTGAGAGGTCAGCTCACTTAGACCACAGTTTACAGAAGATTGCAGCATGGTGGATGTTTAGTTCTGGACAGCACTTCTGCACATTTTCAGGTTTTTCTGTCAGTCCTGTAGCCTGAATACTTTTACTTTCAGCTGTTTCCATAAAGGCAGACCTTCTGGCATGCAAGTTGCTGGGAGATTGTAGGAAAGCGGGAGTACGTTGTGGATACCTTCAGCTGCATATTTTTGATACCCAGTTCTGCCATGATCCATGATCCAGATTATGCGACCAAGTAATCATTGATTATTCCACTACTTCTGCATTTATCTTCTCTCTCTCTCTTTTCTTTTTTTTTTTTTT
This sequence comes from Rissa tridactyla, assembly GCF_028500815.1. Classification (NCBI taxonomy): domain Eukaryota; kingdom Metazoa; phylum Chordata; class Aves; order Charadriiformes; family Laridae; genus Rissa; species Rissa tridactyla. The sequence continues at coordinate 102,993,967 of NC_071467.1, forward strand.
TTTTTTTTTTTTAATGCTTCAGCCACTGGCGGGGTTACTTTTGCATAAGGTCTTGACTCACCTGTCTAATTTATCTAATTACAGAAAGGAAAAACATTCTTGGCAAGATCCCTTGGCTCTTTTCAGCTTTGCAAATCTGTCTGTCAGGCCTCAATGATGCAAAACATATAGTACGAACAGGCCCATTTATTTTCAGTGCAACACTAAAGCTCGTTTCTAAGTCTTATTGAAATTAATCATAGGCGTAAATGCATTGGCTGGATAGGAATGGATTGTTGAATTGTATTAACTACATTTTTACAATGAATTTACCCATGCTGTTGCTCACCACATGTGTGGGAGGCTGTCAACATGTAGGTCAGACTGTTGAACTGAGGCAGAGTTTTGACTCGTTAGCTTCTTGCAGAAAGCACTTGCCTTTCTCGTTGCATTGTTCCATTTACACAGAACTGAGTATCCGAACATGGAACAACGGGTGATATAGTACACTGACAACATAAGGCTTCCCTAGAGGGGGGAGTGAACTCATTACTCTTTTAGCTATGGTCAGTGTTACAAGGTGAAGGACCTTTCAAGTACCTTCCTTCTTTTTGTTTCTTCCCCTCCCCCACCCTTATCTCTAGGTCAAAAATATCAACCAATGATTCCCTTTCCAGAGCCATGATATACAACATTTCTTATTATGTTTAATGAGTATGGGAAATGATTTTTAGTTCGATATATCAACAAATAACATTTATTCATACTACTGTAAATAGCAGTCTTCTATTCACATATTAAAATTCAGTACTTGAATCTAAATTAAGAATTAGACAACTCAGTAAAGTGTTAACTCTTAAAAGTTGTCAAGTGTTAAATTCTTTTCTTACAAGCTGAATAGTTAGTCTAGGGAAATAAGAAGATATTTACTCAGTATTGTGTCATTTGTCATTATTTTCAATTAAAAAAAAAGATTATCTATGACATACTTTATTGTGACATATATTTGACAAAATACCAAAGTCTATGTGACACAAGATAAATAAAATTTAAAAGAAATGTAGAAGTTTTGATATTTAAAATGTTGCAGAGTCAATTTCCAAGTTTGAAGATGTCTTACCCAATTTCACAAATACGGAATTTCTTATTTTGAAAATAAAATACGTTTTCAAACATAAAGCTCCAGGAACTGGAAAAAATGTCTTGCGAATTGATCTTTTATTCATTTTAATAGGAGACAGTTCCATTGTTTATGCATTCAGTATATTGGAGAAAGGGAAATTATGCCTGTCAGTGGAAAATACTTTCACATATTGCCCACGCAGACAAGAACCAGGCATTGCTGCTGACTGAACAGCAAAGTTTCACATTGATTTCAGTGCTTTGGATTTTATCCTTTATGTATAAAATAACTTTGTGTATGGATATTGGATAGGAAATTCTTTCCAGTTTTTAGAAATCATAAAGAAAACCTTTAGTTAGAGACAGAGGCTGTGATAATTAGATGAGACAGAGGAACCTGGCTTTTCATGGGATTTTAGCACTTCACAGCACCACTGACTCTTGGCTTCTGCATGAAGAGTACGTGCCACACTGGGCTTGTTGACTACCTGTATCTGTAAACAGAACCAAATCTATTCTCATAGATACACCCCTACAGTTTCTGTAGCTGAGAAAAGTCTGAAAGAGTGTTCGAGAGTAAGTGTGACCCTCTGTAACCTGTGAAGTTCTTCCTTCATCAGATTGAAAATAGTTCAAGCTGCCAAAATTTCTCTTGGATATCTGGAAACGAGTCCAAAACTGGAGCAGAAGAGTGTGAGTTTTAGGAATGATTAAATACAGTGAGAAACAGATTGATTTCTGCCACTAGAGTTATAGAAATGAATCCTGCACCCTTTGGAATAACAAGAGAAACTGCAAGCTCTAAAGAAATGAGTTAGTTTTGAACATGAATGAGGTGTTTCTGCGCGGTGCTGTCTTCATATGCTGAGCTGTTTAAATGCAAGCTGCCCTCAGCATCTGCATGGAAGCTATGAAGAAGCCGTGAAAAATGGGATGTGTTTAGTTCAAGCACTACCTGATCAGATGCTTCCACATGAGAACTGCCTTAAATTTGGACATAGGAAAGTACACCTGTATAACTGCAGGCATAATTTTATTTATTTGTTTGTTTTATTCTTTCCCCAGCCTAGTTGAAGTTCCTGCAGTTGCCACTATGTTACAAGAAGGGAAGACGTGCACTACTTGCTGAACACATTATATACAGAACAAGTATAGAACATGACTCTCTTCCTTCAGAAGACCAGTAAGAATATTATATCTAGTCAGAATCTCTTATTTCATATTTAGAAAAACAAACATTTTTCTTTCCTAGTGTGACCTTTATGAGTATTTGACTGCTGTGCAAGGTGTGTAGTTGTTGCCAGTCTTTAGCTCATCAATCCAGATCCATGTTTCCCACGACAACTCTTCTTCCTCTTGCTGCATGAAAAGAATGTCCTCCTCAGAGCACAGTACACAAAATAATAACAGAAATACAACATAAGAACAAGAATCTTCATGGTGATCATTATTGCAAACACTTTACCTGATGCTTACTTAATTTTTCATCAAATATCTGTTGTTTTATATTTCTTGTATATAGATGATTGATTTCATTTTATAATATTACTTAAACTACAAATAATCTTAGTAATGTAATTCCCAGGTTATACACCATAGTGTTCATCTACACGGAAATGCTTCTGCCCTGGAGTAGCTTTATGAATGCTCGTCGGCCTGCCGTTATAAGTGTGAAAATTCCTAGACAAAAGTCACCTAGGCATATTTTTTTGATAAATAAGGTATAACACCAATTTTTTTGACAATTAAAAAAATACATTACTGGGAGGAGGCAAGGTTGATTATTTTTTGGTTTGTTTGTTTCTTCCTAAAATTCTATTCAAGAGTATGCTTTGTATGAGGGAAGAAGTCATGGCCTTTTGTGTCAAAATTATTCTCATAAATGGATATATGTAAAACTGTAATATCTTTGATAGAATTCAACTACCCACATGAGAGTTTCCCATATGTCATTTTTGTGTGAATACTCCAGGCAGCAGGTTCGGTTTAATTGAGCTGACAAACCCTCCCTCAAGAGTTATAAAACTTTTAACACCATAAACCATTAGCTTGCACTGAGGACTCTGGCAATGAACCCCAATGAATCAGGGATGAATATGGACCATTGAATTTGTTTACACAGAAGGAAGGGGACTGAAAAAGAGATGGGGGAAGAGAGTTAGTTCTGGTTTCCATTTGTCAGTCCTGAGACCTACGGTCTGTTTGCGCATATGGTGGTCACACAAGAGAGGTTAAAAATAATAGCATGCTCCAGTGATATATCTAGGTCTTATTTATTCTCTTGCCGCTGGCATAATACAGTAAAAAACACAAGATATCCAAAACAAAATAAAGAGTGCAAGTAACACCATTGGTTGAAAAATGTCAGCAGAATTCTGAGAAATACACTGATTTTGAGTTATACAAACTGTTTGCAGACTCGAAGCAGTGGTTTTCCTACTTCTAGGTCCAGCCATTTCAATTTGATCTGATTTTTTCTTGAGTTTCAGCTTCCCATGGAACCCAGATCCTAGTCAGGCTCCATAATGTGGTTTGTAACTCTTCAGTTCAGCCTCCTGCTACCAATGTGCCTCCAGGATGGTCCCTCCTCCGGCCTCTGACCCATACCCACCTCTCAGTCTTCATGTTCCTCGTTTTGACTGAAACGACACATAAAGCAGTCTGTGTCCCCCAAAGCAAAGCCCACATCCTGACCAGCTAGTGCAGAAGCATGCCAAAGTAATTTGTTATCTGCAGAAAATTGTAGGTTGTTGGTACTCAGTTAGTAATGTATGTATGTTGCATCTCTGTTGAGCTGGTAAATATGTTTCCAGACAGTAGATGCTCTCCCGGATGATGTATTTATTTTCCTCTTTTTTTGCTGACTCCTTATGCGATTATAGCTATTCGACTGCTTAACTGTCAGCTGTGCATCAGTTTGTACATATTCAATGTTAAAAAAAATCAACATCTGCTTCAGGGGAACTTGGAACTGAAACATTTATGTTTAACTGTGAAATTAATTTGGAAGAAAGATACAATATAGCTACAGGACATTTTTTGAAAACCCTAGCTGTGTGGTTTAGAATAGAACCTTAGAATAAGGACTAAACCCCATGAGTCACAAGGAATATGCTACCCAAAGAACTTCTGAATTGTTCTTTCTTCCACCCCATGAATATTTCATTACTTACGCAGACTGTTCATAACAGGAGAAACTGAGTAGAGCGGGCTCATTGCGTATCATTTCTGGTGTGTGCTTTCACCCATTGAACACCCTCCTTTCCCACACAGATAGAACATTTTTTAACTGGGGAAGTTTTCATTGAAACTGCTAAATTCTTACAAAATATATTAAGATAATCAACATTTTTCAACAGCTTTTACTTTATGCAAAATACTTAATCTATCCAAAAAGACATTTTTAAAAATGGCTGAGAAAACTGCAGGATTTGATATCATCGGTGTCATCCAGGAGTCAAGATTTACTATATATTCTCATCTACATATGTATAATCCTGAAAAAAACAGAAAGCATTTTCTTTCTCTTCAATTCTTCCATAGTCCCGTGACCCCCTGTATGAATATGGGAAAAAAATGTAAAATGAAAGATATATTTTATGCGAATACTTTGCTTAAAATAGACAATGAAATATTTTTAGAGAAGGTTTAAATTTACATTATTCATTTTGCACTGCATTTCTTCAAAGTGCTTTTTGTAGTCAATTAATATTTGAAAATGAAATTATTTTCTTTCAAAACGTACACTCTTAGGCTTTTATTATTTCCCTACACACCAATGGTCAAATTTACTGCTTGCCACCCACAGCATATTTTTTATACGGTACTGAATGTACACCAGTCTATGGAGACATCATGTCCATCAAGCCTTTGTTCTGGAAATATGCATCATGTCTCCTCCTGCAATATAATGCTTTCAGTCTATTTATGTGCTTTAGCTGAGTAGTACACACATAACCCTGTTTCTTATTTACAGAACAAAGCATCCGTATTGTCTGATTTCAAAATTTATTCTCCCCTACATTTATTTTAGAAGAATATATACAAGCAAGAGAGCATTTCCCAATCCTTTGTCAAACTATCTTCTTCCTTTAGGAGGTTTATTTGCCATTATTAAAAAGTAAAAAACTTGTTCTTATTTATTTAATAATTATATATAGCAATATTTTTCATATAGTAAGTAAATGATGCATTATACATTGTTATTCTTGAGAAGCAAATAAGTTTAATTTTCAGCAGCAAAAAACTTCAACTATGTCAGGTTTTACCGAAATGTCTAGAGAGCGAGGTGAGAACAAAAGGCTCTTTCTCATGAAGTCTGATATTTTGTAAATTTTAGATCTCTAGTTAGATTGCATATGTAGTCGTGATTCTTGTAATAATAACCTGTTAATTCACCTTGACTGTTACATTGCATCGGCGAAAGTCTTTCTGAGGTTTCAGCCGGAGTGTTGGAAGGATTCTAGTGTTATACCTGATGTCTGGTGCTGCTGCTTTTAAAATCAGTGCACAGAACAACCATATGTCCAAAACTCATTTGGTTATACTGTTACTGAACGTGACAACAAATTCACTGGTGCCATTTGAAATTTTTGAAGGTGTTTTTTTTTTTCCAACTATTTTTGAAATTTTTAATATACAGGTAGGGGTTATCTATGAATCAACCACCACCTACCTCCTAAATTATAAACATGGTCAGGTTTCACTGAAAGCAAAATGGCAAAATGAGCTCAGAAGCTTGCAGCACCTATCCCATGACTTTTTTTTTTTAAAATAAGAATTCATAAATTGATCCAAATTAAGCAAGAGACATTTTTTTTCCTCATGCAAAACGAAAAAAAAAAATTAAAATCCATCTTCAAAGGCATCAAATGTTCATAGCTTACCCTCCAAATCATTTTACAAAAAAAGCCCCACAGCCATACCTGTGATTTCTCAGGGAAGAATACTTTTTAATCTCTGAAAAATTCTTTTCATCTTTGTAGAAAAGGGAACAAAAAAAAAATCATGAAGAGAACCTACCTCGGGGTGAGTCCCAAAATATTTTTTCTTTTGGGAAGAGAGTAATTTGGGAGGAAGGCCATCCTTATTGATTTCCCCAAAATTGCTTTTATATTTATTTATTTATTGTGCAGCTAGGAAAACTCGCCGTGGGTATGTTGGATCACCCTCTGAGATGCAGCAGTAGGCATAAAATCAGTGGCTTTCTGTAACTCCCCTGCTTAACATTCAACAGACAGGGAGAGGATCTAAATGTAAAACCTGGCTCCGAAATACCACTGTCAACTTCCTGCCCTCCGATAAATGATCCAGAGCTACTCCACATCAGGATGGAAATGTGTTAGGCACTAAAAACCACTGCTTGCATGACATCATTCCATAACAGATTACACTGTAATGTTAGGAATGTAATCATTAGCATTTAAACATGCATAAAATTTAATTAACCTACTTACCAGTTTGCTTAGAACTTTTGAAGGGCTACCTAGAGTCCTCTCTAAGCATTTTATTGCAGAGTTTTGGAAAGCTCACAAAAGAGAGAAGTTCACTGGGATTTTTCTCCCTAAAGCTGATGAGCCATGACAGATGAGCAGATGACCCGAGTTAATTATTATTGAATTCGTTATTACTGCTTTGTTGTCACCCAGCTCAGCCAGGGTAAAATGATGACAGTAGGTATCTCATTAAAACAGCTGTTTCAATTATGTAGCGGCAAATATTTAAAAAGCGGGCCTTCCAAGTTTAAAGCTGTTAGCAAAGTTTGTTTGTGCTGGTTGTGCCAAGATTCTTTGACCGAAAAAGGAGGGGAGAAATATAGTGTCCGTCTTAATTGGTTGGGGTAGGAGAATAGGGATACTAAGCAGCAGAACGTAAAAGGTTGAATACAAGCTCTGTACAAATTTTCGGAGTTTGAGTGTGAATTTTTTTTTTCTCATCTTTAGCTAAATTCAGTTTTGTTTACTGTACATCAGTTACATTTAGTCAGTGTGACAAAAAAGCAGTGTTTGTGTTGATTTCTTTCCAGCTGGAGGAAGTGATATGACCGTAAGGTTTATTTTAGGTCTGGGGCTTTTTTTGTTTTTAACTGATTATTGTGCAGTAGTTGGCATTCATATTTATTCATTTTAAGCATTATTCTCTCCTTCATAGACAAGAACAAGCCCTGTCTCAGATGCTGTTTCAAAGTCCATCAATAGCCATTTTGATCTCTAATAGGAAAAAAAAGTTTATTTCATTGCACTAACAATTTCCCTAATCTGGTTTGCAAACTACGTTCAGCCCTTTAGAATCAGCGTACTCCTTTGCAATGAGTGCGATGATGTCTCTGTGTACTTAGGGTTTACACTTTTCTGCTTTCATTGTGGTTGTATTTCTTCAGGATGAGTATAAAAACACAAAGATGCTTGATATTGGCTTGACTTGAACCATTCTCACAAGAACAACCTACAGGTTATCAGCTAATTTCTGATTAAGGCGTGCGTTCTGGAATAATATAATTCCTCTGACAATTACATTACCAACAATAACCTCAAAGTCATCATTATGGAAGTAAATGGCCCAGTGCCCATTGAGACTGACCCTGCCCTTAGCCTAATGTATTTACCCAAGGTGGTGTTTAACTATTAAAAAAATTTCTGTAGCTGCATCAATCAGTTGCATGCACTCAGTGGCCTGTTCAACTGAAGAACACCTGCCTCCCTGGAGTTGATTAGAGAGGGCTGGGCACTAACCAGCAGCATGCTGTCCCAGCAATGCAGCCATGTGGATTATAGGAGGGCAAACGCTGCTGTGGCATTATGCTTCCTACTGACTACAGCTACCAAAGTCAGGGTTTCCTCAACTTGTCCTGTTTTCCCAACATGAATTCTATCCAGGTAGAAAAAGAGACATTTTGGCCACCTTATTGATTTATGGACATCCAACAGCCTAGTTTTAGAAGTTGTTGAGTTGCTGGCAGCAAATTCTACACCAGTGGTCACTGTGAATATGCAGATTATCTCAACAGCTTGAGCATGGTATCTCCAACGTGTGCAGAAGTCATGCCTAGGGTCAGGATATCCATTAATGGCAAATTCTGTGTATCTGGACAGTGTTGGACTTACTGAAAATGGGCCAAATGTAATTAAAGTATTTAAAACATCCCATGTAGAAATATGAGAGCCCAATGACGGTCTCTCTGATGTTAGTTCAAAAGGAGCTTTATGAATTTTCCAACTCATAGAAACATATATGGAGCATCCTTTGAAACTTATTGTACGTAGATTTTACTTTCAGCTTAAAGGAATTGAAAGAATGGTGTCTCCTGTTAAAAGGAAAATCTGTACTTAATCAGAAGATATAAAGGGCCATATAGAATAATCTTAATCCTGAAAGCAGAATGGTCACTGCTGCTTTTCTCAAATTCTCAAAAAAAATTCTCTATATTAAAAAATAAGTATTTGTCAGAGGCAAAACAGAAGCATATTTATCAGTACCACTATTTTTCTTTATTTTTAGAGCAAAAAAATCCCTGTATAACTCCAGCTTGGCATGTGCTTGATTGTTAATTGTTTCTGTTTCAGAGAATCTAATGTAAGTTCTGCTGAGTGGCTCTTCTTTCCCACCAATCCTGTTTTGTCTTTTACAAGGAAAAAAGCATTCTCGGCCAAGATTATTTTTTTTTAACCTGCATATAAATTTCGTCACTGTAGTGAAGAGTTCTTACCAGATGTCCAAGCACCTAAGTTAATTATAGCCAAAGGATAAAGCTCTGTATTCATAAAAGTTTTAGACGAAACTTGAGGGTGAGGGAGAAAGGTTGTCTTACAGGTATCATCATGTTGAAGCATGAGCTAATGCTGAAGCTTTTGAGCTAAAAAAGAACATCTGAAGTCTTCATTAGGAATTATAAATTTCCAAGTCTCATCATTCCAATTGCAGCCTTTGGGCACAAGTAAATATTCCAAAATGAAGCTTAGCCACTTTCCTCTGTTTTCTACACAGACTTCCCTATGGTTTAATGTGGGTTTTAGTAGTAATCACAATTATTCATCTCTCACATGGTAGAAAATATGCTGTGCCTTCGTACTAAGTTCAGGGGGGTATGACAGCCTATACTACATAATAGGAAAGAATTTGTCCCCACCTGATACAAAGTTTTGTCTTTGTGAGCCCTCGCAACTGCATAGCGCATGCAAGGTTTTCTTTCAAGGCAGAAAAATTGCTTCATTGCAAAGAAGCGCTACAAATGAAGTCAGACTTCCCGGGAGCATGGTATTGCTGGAGACTGTTAGTAATGTACCTGCCTTTCTGCTGATTATGTGCTAAAGCAGAAAGGGAGCAACCCCAGGTGGGAGCCTTGAGGCAGAAACATGCTGAAGAGAAAGGGCCATGTAGTTGGAGCATCAATGCCCAGTGCCCTTTGCTGAAGCGTTGGATAGACAGGCTGCTATCCCTTCCACTCCTGTGAAACAATCCTTTGTGAGAAGAGGATGTCAAAGCCTCAGAGCAGTCAAGGGAATTTCTACCGCTGCTTGGAAACGGGAACTTGGGCTACTTCTTGGTAGGAGATGCAGCTAGTTTTACAGATTTTTCGTTTGTTGTTTTTGGGGGTTGCTCTCCCCTGGGCCGATTCACAAGAAATACAGATATTAGAAGCTCTCTTTAAGAATGGCAAAAGGCAAAAGAGAGCCAAGGAATTCTCCAAGAATTCTCAGCCCTTGCTTACATTTGGAAACCTGTGATTTTGAGTGATTTCTCTCAGGAATCAACTCAATAGTTTTGTCTGATTTGAGTTTTGAGTTCTTTTGTTCTCACAGTAAAACACTGAAACTTCAAAGTAGAATGTGAGGGTGTAGTGCAGTAAGATGCAAAACCATGCCATTTGGAAATAATTGTTAAGAGATTTAGAGATAATCTAAAGTTTGGGGGGGTACGGGTTTGTAGTTGCTTTGTTGTTATGAGTTTTTCTTGTTGTTTTTCTCTCTTCTTTTTTTTTTTTTTTTTGAGTTTTGCACTTTCCTCTTTGCTCTCCCCAGTTTCCCCATTATGAATTAGGGCTCTTATGGTCAGACAGACATGTTTATTGATAACTGGAATGTTGTTATTTCTTATCTTAAATAGATTCAAAGCTTAAATTGGTATCAATTTTCAAGTTTAAAGTTATTTTGAATAGCTTCATTCAGCCACATTTGTACATTGATCTACAACTACCCTTGTGTTTTACCTGATATGTTTTGTGACCTTCCTCCAGTAAAATTTCCCATAATATTTTGGGTTGGGGTTTTTTTATTATTATTTAGAGAGAATCGAAGTACATGAGAGTGAAAAACCTGCTATATTGTCCAATGGATCTGTCTTTTTTTGCCATGACTGGCCTTTGTTTAGAAATAAATAAATAAATAAAAGAAAAATATTTTTAACAATAAGCTCATCACATTATGGCAGTTTTGCTTCTCAGTCTTCATTAACTTTACTGATGAGTATTTGGTTATTGATTTCCAGTGGTTTTGTTCTGAAAGAATAGAGACCTGTACGAGAAGTTTTCAAAAATGCCTATGGGGTTGAGAATTGTAAATCCCATTTCCAAAGCAATTTAGGAAGCACTCAGGCTCCCAGAAGTGTTGTCTTTAGGAGTCATGTTTTAGTTTAGCCTGAGTAAGTCAATAAAGTTTCACCTAGCAACTTTCACCTTTCATCTTTCACTCCCCAGCTGTAGGCCTTCACCTCACCTTTGCAGCCTATTAAACACCCACCTAAAATCTCAGATCAGTTAAATGATGCCTACCTCTATATGTCCTGTAAGTCCTTTCATTTCTTAAATTTCCAAACTTGTTTCGAATTACTTCAATGTTTAATTTCACAGCTTTTACAACCAAGTCTGAAGTTGGAAAGGTAGTCTCTGTGTATCCCTGTTCCTTCTGAAAGCTCTGGGAAGCATCCCTCAATTTAGGATCTGGAGTGAGCCCCAGTTCCAATGTCCAAGTACATAATACAGGTTTAGGCCCATATCTAAACTCAGGTTGCAGTGTGAGCAGTTCTGCAACTTTCCAATATTAGCAGCGTATTATAGACTTGAAGCAGAATCTGTGCAAACACATCCCCCCTCCGAATTTGTATTCATACACAACTTTCACAGAAATATGAAATATCCTGAGTGCCAGGAAATTATTAATGAAAGACATTCAATACGTTAGAAAGTGTAACCCATCAACATGGTTAAATATCTCGCTAGGAGTTTACTACGTGCCAAGCATGGAGAAATGTTCAATTATTCCAGTAGCTTCTACCTCAGACATTTTTTTCCTGATATTTCCTCAATCCTGTTTTCTAGTTCATATTTTGATCGTGTGCTGATTATGTGCCGCGACGGAAGCCAGATCCCATGGAGTCACACTCTTTCACAGGGGCTGAGTGAGTCCACCTTTGTCTCAGTATCATGTATTAAAGCACCAGCATTCAGCATCTCAACCCCCTCCCTTTTCTCTCTTCCTCCACTCTCCCCCTCCCCTTGCTCCCCAGATAGTCTGTTCTCCCAAGGAAGCAACCATAGCAGAAGTCTCACCTGATTCATTACCATTTCATAGTAAGAACGGTACTTTGTAAAACCATAGGCAAGCACAAATGTTGAGGAAAGGACATAATACATGCAGATTTGTCATGAGTTTTGTAATTACCTTTGCATTCTTCAAGGAATCCCAGAAGCATAAGGAAGGAAGGAAGTAGTGTTGGTTTGGCCCCAGATGACTTTAAAACTATGGTGCATTGCATTGCAGGATCCTATTAATAATTAAACTATCTGTCACTTACCAACAACATACATTCCAAATTAAATTTAAGCAAAAGCAAAAAAAAAGATCATTTGGGACTGAATTAGCGGGCTTCAGAGAGAAATAAATAATAATCAAACATCTGTGTTCTAAATAGTACGTGCTTTATCAGACAAACAACTGTTACCATCTCATTGTATAAAATGGCTTGGGGAAAACACCGTAGCTCAAAAGCAAAGTCTCAGTTAGAAAAGGGAAAAAAAAGTTCATTAACAAGTCAGAAAGTGATTGAAAGTTGCCATGTCGCTGTATTGCCTTTTTCCTCCGTTGTCTCTGTCAGCAGTAAATATGTATTTATTTCAGTACTTGATTCGGTGGACAAATGACAACTCAAAAGCTAAGGAAAAAATGCTAATGGGATAAATTCACAAAGTACGGCAGCTGAAACTTCCAAATATTCTGAGCATCAAAATATGATCCCGTCTTCCTTACTTGCTGAGTTTTCAAGCACCTTGTCTACCGTGAAGATTATGGGGTTTATTTTTGCAAGGGATGAGATAAAGGATACCAAATTAACAAACAGGTAAAGAGGGAAAACTTACTATTACCTCCATGCTGCCAACACATACTGCTAAGGCATGCTGCTGACCAGACACCAATGTATCGCTATTATGCACAAGGGGTAAAAAATGACCCAAATAAAACAGTAATAAATAACAATGCAGTACACTAATTATCCTGGTCTAATATTTCATAATGCACAGGCTATTTTTGTCCTTCCTCCTCTGCCTACATTCATCTTTCCACCTCTTGGAAGCCATTGGGATAGCATCAGATTGCAGGATAATAAACCAAATAAACTCACCATTTGGATTATAACAGGATGACTTTCTGTGTGTCTCCTACCATCACATACCCTTTCTCCACACCAAATCACACTCTCTCCTGTATCGCTATGACTGAGGAACAGTGGTGGATAGCTACAAACGATCCATGACAAGATCACACACAAAAATCTGATGATTATATAGAGAAAGCCTTGAATATTTCATATTATTGTTTGGAGGGTTTTTTTCCTCTTTTCCTGAACTCCAGCACTTGATTGCTGCTATGCCTGCATGTCTGCAGGTTAGGATTTTGCTACCTTTTGAGCAGGCGGCTGTCTGTTTGTCTACTCCTTAGGTAACTGTGTTAAAATATCCTATTCCAGCTGTAACACTTGTTTTACAAGAGCCCTGGTTTTGTCTGACACAATATGGAACAACATTTGTCATTCGTTATCAGGGGTGATATATTTGTTAGCCTGCAGAGAAACATCTGCTGTGCTTTAATCTCTAGTGTGCAGGCCAATATTCATAGGATACAGCTGCATAAAATCACAGTATTAGATGGGGCTGTCCAGTCTGACATGAAGGCTAGCTGGCAGGCAGACAGAAACAGATTTTATTATCTGCCTTTTACATATTTATTTATGTCAAATATTTCTGAGAATCCATACATTAAAGCCCTTTTTATGCATTGTTGTTTTGCAGTGACAAGTCATCGACAGCCAAATGAGAAATTTATGTTACATATTTAATATGGACATCTGAATGATTATCAAATCTATAGAAGCCAAGCCTGCCCAATCACCCCTAAATAATGGATGAGAAGTGGATGTGACTCAATTTGTTCAGTATAAAACCTAGACGACCTCTGTCTCTCATTTCATCACTGCGGCACTGTCATTATTTGCTTCTATTCATCTCACTTGGCATCACTCAATAAAATCTGCACATGATAAAGAGAATAACCTTGGTCAATAGTAAGAATGCAGGAGGAGGAAAAATGATCATTTCCTGTCCTCACAGGTATGGTGCCATGATGTATGCCATCATGGCTATATGAACTTCACAAGGATGCTGGTATGTGGTCATAATAAAAGAGGAGACAAAAAACTTTAATGAGATGGTTGGATGGAGGGAGGAGGGATGGGCTGGATTAATGTCCTTTCATTTAGTTTGTGGATTTATGGTGAGGAAATTTTTAAGAGGGATTTAAAACAGAAGAAAAAAAAACACACTGGAAATATGGCTTTATTTAAAATAATTGCAGAAACATTCTTGCAAGGGAAACACAATGTAAGTATTTTATAGAAGTTGCAACAAATTCCTCTGCTGTTATCCAGTAAAGGTTTGATGACCTCATGAAATATGTTTTCCATTGAAACTACCAGAAGGACTTGTAAGAACAGCCTATCTTAAAATTACAGGTCATTGTAAAAATCTGTCAAAGAAGAAGGAGAGAGACCCAGCCGTGCAGATCAGGTTTTGAAAGTAAATCATGTTTTTTGAAAATATGTCAGTAGGGCTGCCTGTGATCATGAAAGCTTCATATCTAACATTATATATTCACGTTCCTTTCCAAAGGTCCCACAGTTGGGTTGGTATGTCAATAAGCGAAAACATGAATGACAAAGGTTAACTTCATACCCATCAAGATGAGAAGGCTTCTGGCCACAGAAATCACCAAAATGGGTTACCAGATTTCATGGTAGCAAGGAAGATGATCTGTGTCTTGCTCTAATAGCTCAGCAGAGCACACTGTAATTTTGTAACTCGTTATTCATACAAATGTCCTACAAAAGAGTTACTAAAATGGACAAAGCTATAGAATGTTGCAGTGAAAAATGATAGGAACAGAAGGTTAGGGGGGATATAAAGAATAGGAAATAGTAAGCAAAAAGCAGGCAGAACTGAGCTGCAGTGTGCTGATTAAAGATTGGGTTACTGCTGCATTTAAAAAAGGAATGGAGTCAGTGAGTCTGAGGATCTTGGCTAGACAGTTGCAGACTGTTAGTGCAGAAGCAGCAGCAAAGCATCAATCTGCAAATTTGGGAAGGATGAGTAAGAAGCATAAGGAGACTCAGTAGTAAAAGAAAAAAGGGAAACCATGGGAGAAGAAGAGGAGATGGGATCACAACAGGTCAAAACATAGGTATAGCATTGAATTCAAATACTGAAGAGGAACACAGAAGCACCCATAAGATGTGGGTTTATATGAGTGAAAAGTGACAGAAGTGGCTTTGTGTATCCATATTATGTAAACATTTATCATGTTGTTGCCAAGTTTTTCTCTCAAGTAGTTCAGCAGAGTGAGTTGCAAGTCAGTGTCACAAGTAAGGGAAGCTGTCATTCAGCAGCCTTGCAAAGCAGAGCAACCTGGTTTGCAAAGAAGAACTCAAGGTTGACAATTTTAGATGAAAAGGAGGCTCACAGTTGAGGATAATGTTTGAAATGCAGTTGTCTTGCCAAAGAAAAGCGTGTTTGCTTCAGCAAGGATTAGCTGCAGAGGATGAAGTGGAAGGCAGGGGTCAAAATGCGTGTGGCAGAAGGAAAGGAAACAGGGAGATAGAACCATTAGGATCAGAGAGAAGATGCAGATATCTGTTACCCATGAGAAAGCTGAGGTAAATTACAAAATAACCTGGCAAATGTAGGAGAAGAAGTGAAGAAAAGGGAAATCCCAGCTCTGGCAAATGTCCAAGGAAAAAAGGCAAAACTTAACACGCTCTTCACCTAAATTCAATTAAACTAGCAAGGAAGCAGAGGATGCCCCAGTGTTCAAAATTAACTTCTGTGAATGCTTCATGGAAGAATTAGGGAGCGAAGGTCTGCGAGGGAGACCAGGCCTGGCAGGAACAATAGTTATAAAGCTAGTAAGTAACAAAAAGGGAATAAGTAATGGAAGGGTATTTGGTGGGAGTGTTCAGAGACAGGACCTGCCAGAGGCAATAATTATATTTAGATGAGAAAAGTGTGTTGAATACTTACCTATGTGGGCATGTGATGGTCTGGGTCTTTTGACAAGGAGGGGATCAGACATGACAGCTGTACCTGAGGCAGGAGGCAGAGATTAGTAAGTAAAGTGCAGGTTAAGTACTGAGCTTTAAAACTACTTTTTAATGCAGTAAAGATCAGAGAGAACTTGTCTGTAGGATATCTGGGGGGGCTGAGGACACTGGAAGAATTCTCTGTATTGGACAGTAGAGAAACAAGACACTGGGTCACAGAGGGAGATGAAGTTGTGGAAGGGATAAGAATTCTCCCATTTCTTAGAAATTAGAAGAAATTAAGTATATTATTTGTAGACCAATGGCTAGCCCAGGAATACATAAAATTCCTCCTAAAAAAATTTAATGAGTAGTGAAAATAGTAATTGTGAAGAAAGATGTAAATAATGGGAAATGCTGAACTGACAACACAAGAACTTCTTCAAAAATTTCTCACTTGCCTTTAATGGGGCAAGAATATTTGTACAAATATATTGAAGTCCCTGAGTTTCTATACCAGATTTATTTATTTCCTTTTCTCCATATGGACAATGTCATCCTGCTATTAAAAGTCAAAAATAATATCAGAATTAAAAAGATACCACTTTCCTTCTTCTCACCCCTGTACGTATAGATGCTAGTGGTGTCTGTAGGTTGAAATAATAGGGGCAAATTTTAAAAAAGCATATATAACATGCTTGGTTGTCCAGGACTGTGTTCAGATGAGAGCTTTTGTTTTGTTTCTCTTCAGAACTACAGAAATCAACTTGACATGGCATGTCAGCATATTCAGGAATTATCTGGGAAAATCATATGCAAAGGCAGCGCGTTAGGAGTGGTGAATTGCTTGAAATCATTTGTAATAGTCATGAGCAGTTTGATCGTTTCCCCAGCCTTTTGAAGCCGTGTGATTTGTGCTGTAAAGCTAATGCTGGCAATAAAGAACCCATGCCTATCTGTTAATCAGGTTGAAGATGGCAGCTGTTTCACATCAAGAGGATTTTAAAACAAAAGCAGGATAAAATACAAGACAGCCAGGGAAAGGAAAATTCTATTCTTTGTCAGAGGCTAAAATTAATTGTGATGATTTAAACAATTCCAGTGAAGACCTTTGTGTACCCTGAACAGATAGTGGGAAATATTTTGTTTCATTGATGAAGCATTGATACAATCAGCTTCAGGACTCACTGAATGCCTTGAAATCCTTTCTAATTCCTTCACTTTTCAAAGTCTCTAACGTGTTGGAGAAATTTACGGTCTCGTCCTTTGTTGCCACAGCCTTCAAAATGGCATTAATTATTGTGGCTTTTTTTTCTTAGAGTTATACAACGATAAAGTTTATTACATATTATCTTTCTGTCATTTAAAGGAGGAGGTTTTTTTAATTCTAGCAGAAGATTTCTATGATCTATTTCAAATGTTTCTCCATTTATATCACGTGCTGACCTGATAAAGAGACCCAGTAGGAGAAAGGACACTTCTATCTTTTAGCTTAGACGAAAAAGAAGTCTGAAAGAGCTCTGAAGTAAAACGTGGGGGAAATCCTTGTCTCTGCAGTCAGTAAGAGTTTTTCTGTTGACTTCAGCAGAGCCTAGATTTACCCCTCTGTGCACAAGGAAGACCTGTGCTGTGTTGCTTCAGATTTGAGCAACTCTGACAAAACTTTCTTATGTTGGTTTTATCACACCAGGCAAACACCTCTAGATACGGTATTCTGGTTTTAGTGCTCACCATTTAGAGACTGTACAGGATGCCATTTTATTAATATTTTAATGAATATTATTTTATTCTAGCAAAAATCAAGCAATTAAGCCATACTGGTAAATAATTAATGTACGCATTATATCTTTTCCTTCCTTACTCCAAACCAGCTATCTGGCTTCTCTGTATGGAGGGGCTGTTAATTTTATAGGTAAATGATGAATTATAGAACCATATCATAACAATGTCTAGTCGGTGTCTTACAGTCAATGTATTTTGAGACTCGCCCTACCCTTCAAGAAGCCTCAAGCAGGCTACTTAAGGAATTAAGGAAAATTAAGGAATCATTACAAGAGTTACGAGTAAACTTAAAATTTATCTTAGTTAAGCTTAACCACCTAAGTAGATATCTGCTAGTTCTAAGTTAGTCATTTAGTCTTTCTCTCTGTTCAGCAGAAAACCTTCACAGAGTGACTCATCTTAGACGTTTATATTTAGATGTGATGAATCACTTTTTGGAAGTGCCAGTCTCTCTGTAGTTAATAATGAGGTAGTCTAGACAACTAATTTCTTAGACTGAGTTCCTAACTTTTACGTGCTTAAAGTCAAGTGATCTTAAATAATCTATCTATCTTAAACATTTCCCTTGCTGTAACTTCTAAACCCCACAATATTTTATCTTTTGCTTCCACAAATTGCACACAGCCAAAGGCTAAGACAGGGTAAGATTATAACATTACTGATAGCTTTCCTGTACACCTAAACATTAGCAGGTCTCAGTCTTACAGTATCAGGTATAGCAGGCTTTAACTTGAACTTTAAATGGATACTGGTGGGAAGGGCATGGGCTCGTTATTCAATGAGACCCACAAGGTTTTTTTAGTCCGTGAATGTCTCAAGATTACAGACTTTGAGTTCATGGTGGTTTTAGATTTTTTAGCAAGAGCTTTTATGACTCTCTCCGGGTTTTGCAGAGTTGGACAAAGGCAGCTGGTTTTGCAGATGCAGGGAAGTGAATAAAGAGTCCTAATAAAAATCTTAAACACTCATCAAGAATTTCCTGAAATATTTCCTCTGTAACATGCTTGACACATATTTGCGTTTATTTACTCAGGTACACAAAAGATATGGTGATGAATATCTGCACTGTGCTGTATCTTTGTACTTTTACCATGTACATATTAAAATTACCAAAAAATTACGAAGAATATCACATATGCAGTCGCTGCGAAGGAAAACAATGAAGAAAAGGTCAATATAGGTTACCAACATACAAGGTTTTCTTATAAGTTGTTAAACAGATATAGTTAGTGCAGAAACTCACCCTGCTTATACACTAAAGACACTGTTGACTTTACTTTGTATCACAATCATATAGTATGCATTAAGAGTACACTAATTTATATGCTTATATGTACATTCAGATGTTTTGGTATGTCTTTTTTTACTTAAATGAACTACATCTCTCTTTGTTTTCCAGTTTTGTATCACTCTGTTCCTGTAGGTTAGTAAAGCTAGCTACAACTGTTACTGTAGCTGAATACATGGGCAATTATTTTCAAACAGCTGGAAACTTTTTAAGGCTCGTTTTTCTGCTCTGCAAGGTATTAGTAGGTAGCTCTTCTTTAATGATGGATTGCATGGCCCTGCCTTAAGACTACCTACATTTTCAATCTCCTTTTTCTTATACTTAACAGTGAAAAGGTCTGTAACTTGAACCACACAACTATCAGGTTCCACACAGGAGCCTCACTATTTGGCAAATTATTTGCCTTTGTTGCATTCATTTTTGTTTATAAAATACTAATTACCTCTTTTATTGTTTGAAGAGATTAAAAGTTAATAGGAGAAACTAAATAAACAGAATGCCATTCTGCACAAACTATATAAGCTGGTAATTAATTTCTGGCCTCCTCTGAGCTAATTAACTCATATAAAGAAATGAAGTTAATGAACCATAATTCTAGTCATACAAGTGTAGATACAAGCAGTTTGACTTAATGAATTAATAAGATATTTCCTTTCTTAGAGGTTTTTCAATTGTGTTCCTAGTCTGTCGGCCTTCTTAATGTGTCTTTCTGGCTAAAATATTTAATAAATGGCAGGGCAACCTGGAGATGGGACTTCGCAAATTTTGCTGTCATGTAGGAGACCAGAATTTCAGAGCAAACAGGGAATTCTAGCTCAGCTGGATGATGAATCTTTCATACACAATAGGGATGTTTTATTCCGACAGGAGGTGATGCAGTAACCATTTTACACTGAAAAGTAACAGTTTCCAAAAATGCAGTCACTTTGCTATATCTGGATTAAGATGCCAATAAAAATGAAATAATTAATAATTATAATGATATCCCTTTGGCTGAGTGAAAGCATCGATTGTTAGTTAGACTGCTGACAACCTCATTTCTATCAGCATTTCATCTGGAATTTGCACTGTTATCTGAGTATGCTGTAATCAAAACTTGAGTCAGAAGTATAATTCTTAGTTAATCCTGAGGAAAAGATTGTTTATCTGATGCTCCCTGATTTCTTCTGGAAATAAGATCTATTTTGCCTGTTTTGCTACAGTACCAATACAATTTTAGTTTTTACCAGACTAAATTGATACCTCATCAAATAGACCTTGCCCTAAAGAAAATAATTTATCCAGTGGAAAAGTCCTTGGAAAACCCCATCTCTGTGGCTCTGATTTGCACACCATCCCCTCTGTAAAACTTTGCTGTGATATTACTAAAACTCCCCCAAACAGAGTTGAGTCTTACGCATTTATGAAGTATAAGACAAACAAACTTCCACAGAGTAGAGTTTTCTGCAAGACTGATTTTCCATTCTTACTGGTTTTCCCTAATTTCATGAGAGGAAACATGGTTGTACAGATTATTTTATTCTTAATATTTTGAAAACATTTTAGGATTATTTATTGATAAAGAGTCTTCAGACCATGCTGCTCCCAACACTTTAAGAAAAAAGAACCAAAGTACAGGAAAGAAAATTAATATTTTGAGGTTGATTTTTTCTTTCACTTCTGGAGTACAGAACATATTTAGACATCTGTTATGAAACCTGGATCTTCTTGAATCGGTGAAAGTTTTCTGTTGATTTCAGATGGATTTTCATCCCGAATTATTTCATAACAAGAAAATAAAATAGCAAGTCTTTACATCATTCTCAATACCACTCTGCTCTGTATACATATATTCCTTGCTTCTTTGCCCTTTTAGATGAAAATTTTTCTTATCCTATTATTTTAAACGTGTCATTTACCTAAGTGTCAGCAGTCTCTGTTTCAGACCTTTGACCTTGGATTGTGACCAGGTGATCAATTTTGTTTTCCTTTGGCCTGAAAGCACAGCTGACACAGCTTTAGAAATGTATTTCATCTTGATTTAGTAACTTTCATTTATCCATCTCCATTATTTACTTAGATGCTAAGAGTACATCCTTTCTGGGCTATTTGTTTCTAATTGATGAGGTAGACATACATAAACATACCGCAGTCACTGAAAGTAAACAGTGTCTGGCTGCTGATAATCTGTACATAAAATGACCAGGGTTTTTTTGATTAAAAAAATCTCTTATATGACCATGACAGCACTTGTTATTAATGAAAACAATGTCTGCTTAGTACCAGCATGCAATCTAATTAAAAAGCAAGATTCCAATAAAACCTGTTTCAAAGCAATTGGTCAATATAAAACCCAAGAAGGAAAACTTAAGCATAATAAAATATGATTTAGCTAAAGAAAGTATTGGTGCACCGTTTCATGTTCTGCTCAAATAAGACTGTAATTTCATTTTTTTTGTTCCCGAGTCCATTATGATTCTGCGATGCTGACTGTTATAGATACTAATTATTAGGTATAAATATTTTGTCTATCCAAATCCACATATAGCAGACTCAGAGCACTGGCAGTATCACATGAGGTTCTACCACAGCCCCTATGTGGGAGATATCTGCAAAGAAAATGCTACAGGATCTTTTTGAGTAGACAACAGCATTAATTCTGAGCATAAATAATAAGCTATCACATATTATTTCAGGGCCCAATTTTAGCCTTCGGGATAAGTGTACATTTCACCTAGAATTAATATTTACTCATTTAAGGAAAGTAGGCTGGTGTCTTCACTGAACACAACAGGTTTTTTTAGAAAACAAATATGGTTATTTTTATCCTTAATTACTTGTAATGGTGCGTGAGATACTGCTGCTTAAAAATTCACATCCTGTCTTACAAGCTCAGTGTACTTTCTCAAGAAGAACTAGTAGAGTGTTATCCAGAGCAGCTTCCAACTAGGTGCCTCACGGTATTTTTGAATGATCCCATCTGCCAAATCAAATTCTTGTCTTTTCCAGCTCAATCCAAACCCAGAAAGTTCAGATTCTGTCAGAGTTCATCCTTGATTAGGAACCCAGCTGAGGAATATATCGTGCTCTAAAAGTTTCTGATTAATAAACTACTAAATTATTCCCTTTTGTAGGCTTCACTGCCACTAGATTCCTGCTATAAAATGCTTCCCATCCGTCTGACTTTAATCTTTTTTGAGATGCATCATAGTGCTAGAAATATGCTATTGGGCATGGTTATACACAGAGCTTGAACTACAGATTTCAGAAGCCTAGTCTCATTTTTTAACGACAGCTTTTAAACTTTTATATGTATTATAGATAATATGTCTTACTTCAGAAAAGGATATGTTTTCAACATATGTTAATGAACAATATGAAAATTCATCCTGTTAATTGATAAAATATATCCTAGCATACTTGAGAGGAACTGCCTGAACAAGGTAAAATTAAACTGCATCTTTCTGTCTACGCTATGAATTAACATATGGGTGTTCTGTACCAAGATTATATCTTTTTTGCCTTGGTTTGTTCTTAGGCTTGATTATTATTAAAAACTAAACCCTATGTTTAAGACTGTGCAAGCTAAAACTCCTGAATTAACTTTTAATTTGCATTTTTTTTTCTAGTCCATAATCAGATAATCTATGAGCAGAACTGTCTAATAACTTTTAATTTTAGGAATTTTTTTAATTATCTAATAACCTTTAATATTGCCAGCTCTTATTTGGGTGATAGAATGAATTATTTCATATTTCATGTCCTGTGCTGTGCTCTTTATAGTCTGTTCTACTGACAGATAGATGACATACAAGTATTTGGATACTTTGTTTTTGTTAAATACTTTAATAAGACAGAGGAGAACACAAAAAAGAGACGCATTCCTGAAAGATGACACTTGGTGGCTGAGTTTACAGAAGAGAGTCATATTACCCCGTGGTGCTGCTCTAGCCATGCTCCAGTTCAATAGTCTGTTTAATGTAACTGCCTGTACACTTGACCTGCGCTTACAGACTTGAGCATTCAATTCCAAATTGTACCACAAGCAGCCCACCTTGAATAGCTGCTATGTGACACACCTACAATCTCTTTGGATTAGATACTTCTATGCAGAAAGTTTCTCATGGTTTTGGCACAGGGAATAATTTTACAACTTGCGATTACCACATTCTTTTGCCAGTGGCTGGCCGTCGATGAGGATGGGGGAGCATATGCACTCTTGCAACAATGAAGGGCAAGTTGGCAATAGCAGATACCTAAAACCCTGGCAGGCTTTTTCCACCATGGTTCATGCAACACTGGGTGTGCATGTGTTGTTAGCATTCTAAAAATAAAACAATGGTTATGACCATTATTGGGAGGACATAGTTTTAGCAAAATAAACTGCTTTTAGAAGGTAGCTTTAGTGACATAAACATATTAATGCTGAGATATAAATCACAGGGTCCTTCCGCATTTTCATTATCTTCCTCTGAGGATTTACTGTGCTATAAATGAGATTCTATAGGAAATCCACCCATATATAACAATTTATAGTGTGATGTCAAGCATATAAGGATTAACACCGAAATCATTATATCTATATTTTAACCAAAGTTGTAATCAATTGTAGTTATGTAACTTTGTTTTTTCTGAGTCCATTTTTAATACACTGTGGTTGCTGTATTAATACTTTTTTGGTTGTTGAGAGGAATAGCAAATGGTTTCTTAAATTAGAGAAAGAAAAACATTGAATTCCTAAGCAGATAAAAAAGGCTTAAATACATCATGATTAAACCATATGTCTTGTACGATCATCTCTTAAGTACTATAAGTCTTTACAGATGTACTGACCTCTTGGATTCCACAGCACAAATGAATCCCATTGCAACTGTGATATATTAATATTTGTCAAAGTCCTCCAAATTGAAAAGATTTTCTTTTCCTAGTACATGGGATTGCTTAGTTGAAAATTAAAGTTCTTGTACAAATAGAGCTGACATTTTGTTGCGTTCTATTCTGGGTAAATTTCTCCCTCCGTCTGTTAGATAATATTTATTGTGTTTCATTTTTAACAGCATGAGAACAACGCTGGCATATTCATAGTTCATAGTTGTTGGAAAATGTTCATGGCATTTTTGGGTGTAAATGTAGTTAGGAGTACCTAAGCATCCTAAAGACCAGCTCTCCTGCATGTAGCTTGTCTGACATAGCCAAGAAACAAGGGTAGAACACACGACATTATTATTTTCATGATTTCCACTTTGTTATTCAGTTTCAGTGGCTAGTTCAATCACCAAACAATTTAACCTTATTTGAAGAAGTCCTTTGTCTTGCACATGCCATTGAAAATTGTTTTACCTTTTTTATATTGCCATTTATGGGGATTGTCTTAGATTTGAAAGTTAGAAGAATAGGGTTAGAAATGATGTCTGTCTGTGCTACTACTGTTGCAGGCTCTCTGCAACACAGGGACATGTCACGGAAGCTAACTTTCAAACAGCAGAAAACAGGTATCTTTGAAATATAAATAATGTAGATTGATTTTGGAAAACTAAAGTTTGCAGTCAAAAAAAGAACTGACTCAGTCATCCAGTCCATGATAAAAGAGACTAATTCAACTGCTAATCTTTAACTGATCTGGAATCTAGCTAACATGAAACAGGTAAACCTGAAGCTTGTAAAATAATTGAGATAATGCAAACACTAGTCAGAGCTTATTTTTGAGTCACAGATGAATGTGACTTATGAAAAAATATCATCATTTGAGTTTCATCACCTAAGCATTTGGTTTTAGTTGGAGTCATCCTCCAAAGCTTGATTCTGAATTAACACACATCCTTATTTTTAATAGTGATATTTTGAGCCTTAAGACTTGCATCTTTACATACTTCTTTACACTTCAATTCTGACTTTTTCATCCCTTTTGAACTGAACAATGAGTTTTTTAATATCGTATTTTTCTTTAAGAAAAATTGTGATTTTTGTTGCATTCAGAATGAATTTTCAATACTACACTACAGCAGACCTAAATTAAGGAAACAGAAAACTGAGTTACTGGCTATATAAAGAAGTGTCTGCCTTGAACATACAAGGAGCAAATGTTGGAAAATTTAATTTCCACCAGAAAATGGAAAGCAATCAGAAGATTGTGGATTATATGATGGTCTCTGCGTAGTATGCAAGAATCGCTAGTCTGTGGGAAGAAGTAAGGCAGTTTGTGAGCTAAAGCTGTGAATTAATAATTCTGCGTGTAGTGGTGTAATTGCGATGACTGAAGAAGAGGATAACATTTTGTGTTGATTTAACAAAAGACTCTGCAATCTGATAAACACAAGTGATTTTTCTAAAATGATGGGTATAGCAGAACATACACAATGGCTAAATTACATCTCTAGGAAGAGATAGTGCATAGAGTAGCAAAGTGCACTTACAAAAAGAATTACCTGATGCATTTTAGCAGGTGGATGATAAGCATAAATAGAGAGGGACAATCAAACACGGCAAAATACGACATATGTAATATAAATATCAGGTTATTGAATGCATGTCACCAATTTTATGTATTAAGTTGTGCAAAATTCTTCATAATTCAAGCAAGTATGGTTATTGTACACTGAGAGAGAATCTACAATAGTCATGTCAGTTTTACAGTTATCCCAAAGATCACCTCTTCTCCCTGTTAAAAATATTTGCATGCCTTTTAATTTGAACTTGCCTAGTTTGGAATACCAGCTATCGGATTTCTCAAAACAAAAGAGGAGGGTGGGAATCTTTCCCATCTCTCCCTGCAAAAGTCATCTGTCACCTCATCAGAAAATCTGTCAAGTTACACTTAAATAGAACACAATAGATGAAACATAGAAAAAGAAACCTCTGTGTGTCTCTATGTGTCTCTCAAAACCCATCATCAAAAACTGTTCATGGATGAAGGCCAGTGGATGTGCTGTATACTGTGAAAAAGTAGGAAATCTGACAGATGTTTAACATGAAAATAAACTCAGAAGTAAAAATTCACTTTTCACTTGGCCTCCCAAGCATGAATGGATCAAAATAATAATGACAATGAGAAGAAAATTTGCTTACATACAACAAAAAACAGTGATGGTCAATGGCCTTGAGTGCTGAAAGGATATGAGAGACATCCAAGGAAGTAAGAAGATGTGATTATTATAATGGAGCATTGTTACTGAACCAGTAGTATAGATTGCACCATCTCAGTGGCACATCAAGACCAGAGAACTTTGACCTGCAAAATAGTATGCTATGAAATAGGGTCAGATGTATAGTAATCTTGGCCAGATCCCAGAAGATATGTGATTGCTGTGCCCATAACAAGATCCTATAACAAGAGCACTGCTTTTTTATGTGGTGTGGAGCCATTTCTCTGGATTCCTAATGTGGGTTCCATGAAGCAGACTGAATACAGATGGCTAATTCCTAATGGAGTTTAATACTCTGTTAGAGGTGGATAGATTCCCTTTTGGCATTCATAACAGCCTTTAGTAAGACAAGGGAAAACCAGGATAAACTACTCATGATCGTAGCTGTGCTGCATGTTGTATGTGTGTGTGAAGCTACCACAGAAAAGACACAAATCTGCATGTTGAATAATTATGATGAAAAATGTCTGTATATAAATCCTGATTAATTTGTGAGGAGGTCAATTGCAATAAATATATGGGATGTTCCCTCAGAAAAGGTCATCAACCATGATTCTGCAAAGCAGCAACTAAAAGAAATCTCTGCTCCTCAAAAAAGAGATAGACAAAATGGCAGCTGTATGTGTGCTTTTTACCAAGATCAACAAATGTTGTTTACGTTATTAGAGTTCCTTTTAGGTGCAAATGAGTTTTAGTAAGGCTACCGGTAGTATTTTCCTTTCTCAGTGTATTGATCACAGTCTAGAAAAGCAACAGTTCAGACTTAAAGGCTCTGTTACTGCACAAAGAACACCAGCAGTTTACATATCCAGGTCTCTTATATTCTCAGAAAAAGACTGTGAAGTGTGTAAAAGAAATATATTCTGTTGTAGTC
Source organism: Rissa tridactyla (assembly GCF_028500815.1). NCBI lineage: Eukaryota > Metazoa > Chordata > Aves > Charadriiformes > Laridae > Rissa > Rissa tridactyla. Next base: position 103,020,692 of record NC_071467.1, read on the forward strand.
AACCATGTACGTTTATCGACATATTTGTGGGAGCTGAGTAGCAATGGAGTCTCCAGAAACAGCAATTGAAAACACTTTCCTGATGGCACCATTGGGACAATTAATTATTCAGTTTCACATGGAGAAATACGTTAGTATAGCTAAATGCAGACAGGAAAGAACACAACACTTTAAACAAAGTGTTTCTCATTTGAAGCACAAATTCATGTGAATAGTTCTAGTTCACTTTTTGTCAGCAAATATGCAGCTTCCAGTACCATTGACTGGTCAAAATAGGCATATTATTGACAGAAGCAGAAAACAAGGTATTCAGTAATATACATCTTTTCTTACACAGCTCTGTGTCTGTGCATGTGTCTGTGCAATTTTCAAAGATTAAAAACTTCAATGTCACCTGTGAAGAGCATTTTTAATTTGGAAAGAGGTAAGTACATGAGGCATGCTGTTTTGATTTCATATTAATGCCTACATGTGACGATTTGTATCCAGTACAGATATTAATATCAACACATTGAGTTGTCAAAAAAAAAAGGTAAAAGGATGTATATAACATTCTGATGGCTTAGATGTCATTATGGGATCATAAAAGAAAAATGAAGGTGTAAAGATTTTACCTACACAAGAGAGTCAGTATATAAAGATTTTGGCTTAAAAACTGTCAATAACTAAAAATTCAAGAAGTTACAGTATGCGGTACACTGCAAAACTCAAAACTGAATTCAGTTCTATTTCCTAAACACATGATAGATTCTGTATACAGAGTATACAGTATATTCACACCTAGAGAGGTTACTACCAAAGTCTATTACCAGAATCATAAATAATTATATACTTATACACCCTGGGACTGCAAAAAATACTACACACAACAATGAAAGGAATGGCTCCTGCAACTTTCTTCCCACGCTTCTGCAATCAGGCAGGGACAGCCATTAATTTACGTAGGGTATTATCTGTTGTTCATAGAGAAAATTCACATATTCACAGTATCTTCCAATACAGAATAGAAAAGCAGATAAACAGCCATCAGGAATTAAAAGAGTAAACATTATGCTTTTTCATTACATTTTGATGCCCCTATCATTGATTCCAAAACCCACTGTGGAGTGTCTTACGTTTCCTTACAGTTTTTTATGCTCTTCCCCTACATGCTTTTGTATCTTCTCCTACATAGGCAAGACTATTTCAATATTACTCTGTTTAGCCTAATATGATCTGCCCTCGAGAAAAATTTGGCTTCCTGTTCCAACACTAAGCTAAAAAAAATCATGCACCCAAGCTTCCAGAGTTAGCATAGTAGTTGAATGAAATTTCTTTTGTTTTTAATATTTTGAATCATATATGATTTGGGCTGTAAGTCAATATCAAAAAAGAATTTCCCAGAAATCTCTGAGAAATTAGATGTTCTACCATTCTTCTTTAAAGGTCAGGAATTAGGACTTTATAAAACTTCTAACTCAAATTATATAAAGAAAAATCAAGGCTATTTAGCATTGCTTTATATAGCTATTTTTGGCATTAGGAAAATAAGTCACTTAGTATGCACTACATTATTGTACTATTGTGCTGGCACCAATTTGTTTGTTTACTGATTTAAGCTAATTTAGCCAGTTTATAACATGTCAGAATTTTTCCAGGGGTTATAGAATACATGCTTTTTGGAGGCTTGCACAACCACTGATAATTAGAACATTAGCCCTTGGGTTGTTTCCTTTCTGTTTTTCCAAAAGGAATAAAAAACCACCTGGATGTATTAAAACACCTGGGTAATTTATATGGAACACACACAACATACACATACACTTTCTTCTCCAAAACAGTAGAGCTTCTGTTTCCATGCTGGCAAGGAAATGATTGATATAACTAACAACTGATGAAGTAAAACCACTAGCCGTTAATAATTTTGCAGTAAGCTTGTGTCTGTTGTTATACAAATTAAGGGCCCAATTCCTATGTGTATTCTTCATTTACATTATATAGAGATAGAAAATGGCATCTTAAATTGACTTTTCTGGTACTTCTGTTAACAAAGCTTGTAGCATTGCATCTAAAACTACCTATTTTAGATTTGCTACCAAATATTTTCACAGAAAAAATTCTACTCAGGTAAATGAATAACATTTATGAAAATTATTTTTTAAAAAGCCACAGTCTTTTTTCCACCTCAGAAGGGATTCCCATTTTTGAAAAAGAATTATAGAACTTTTCTCCATCAAAAATGTCCTAATTGTTGCGTATACCTTTTTGGAGAAGGAATTGCTTGATAACTCACTGGAATTTTAAATGACTGATTTGTTGGAAAGCAAAAAATCAATGTTTATTTGGAAATCACTTGCAACAAACCCAGTAGTTTAATAATAGTTTGCAAATTAAGCCAGGAAAAAGTACAGTCATTCCTACTAGTAAAATAATTGGAAACCTTTTAAGATAGGAAAAATGTGAAATTTTCTTTGATTTAATTTAAAAGGTTTAATCTGTTTACATTACTTTAAGTAAATTAAATGGGACTGCTCACAGACATAAAAGGAGCAGGGCTGGACCCCCTCTATAAATTAATCTTTTCTTTTTTTCAAAGACATTTTCTATATATATTGAGAAAACAGCACTGAATGGAAAACTTCAAATGTTTCAAAGCATGAACAAAAACTTGGGGTGAGGAGAAGAGAAAATTACTTATTTTACTCTTTCTTTTCCAACACAGACTTAAGGCAAAGACGGTAAAGATTTTTTGCCTTGTCACCTTTCCTAGAAAAAAAAAAAGTTAAAATGACAAAAACTGTAGAAATTTCAGATAAAAATTCTTAATGTGTATTATTCTTAGGTGGTTTATGCCTAATAGTTAAATAAAACAACAATTACTTCATCATTCTCCAAGTGCATATCCAAGGTGTAAGTACATGCAGGTAACAATGGGATCTTGGAAGTTTGGCTTATGCAGTTGAGCTATTACAGGAAGCTTTTCGTGTCTGTATAAAGCAAAATCTTACAGCCTTTACTTGTGCAAAGCCACAATTTACCAAGAATTTTGCTGCACAATTTGAGTATATAAACTACATAACGCGCCTAAAAAGAATTAAGAAAATTCTCCCATCAAACTGTACTCATTGGGGGGAAAAAACCCAACCATCCAAGATTAAAACATGAACACCTTTATTGCAAAAATGGAAAATATTTGCCTGAGCTGAACCACGCAGTGTACTGCTTTGGCTAAAAACACATTTTCCATAACCAAGACTGAACCACAGCATTGTATGTAATTGCTGCCGGTCCTTGGCCACCGGCCGGCCCAAACGCACCACCTGCAAACCCCAACATCTTGAACACAAAATCGACACTGTAGGAGACTGCACCATTGGTTTTATTTTTTATTATTATTTTTTTAAATGCTGTTAAAACATCATGGCAGAGTTCCCTTGTCCTTCGCCAAACCCGGGCTGTGCTGAGGCCTCTTCCCAGGCCCTTGCACCCTCCTCGAGGGCCTGCATGACACACGTCAGCCATTACCACAGCAGCCTGCGGAGAACGGCCCAGCTCCGGCTGCCCCTGGGCTACCCTGAGGGCTCTCACCCTTCCACCTGCTGCTTTTAAATCACAGACTCAAAAGCATAAATGGACTCGGGGTGGGGAGGCAGTTTGGGCTGCTGAGGGAGGAGGCGAGAAGGAAGGGAGGGCAGGAAGAGAAGGCCGGCAGCATGGCACGCACCGCCTGCCCGGCAGTGGAGGGCCGCAGGCAGCCCAGGCTGCTCATCATCGCCCCTGACACGGCCCACAACTCCATATCAAAGCAGATAACAAGAACTGCAGTGTAAAACTGCCTGACTTTTATTTCTGTCTTTCCAAGCTATTGGCTTCTTCACTAATAATCGGGATTTATTACTGGGCCCATCTGCTGCCTCTCTAAGGTCAAAAGGTAAACCACAGCCATTGCTGATGTCACCATCAAGGTAGCTAGTAGCAAATGGACCCTGACAAGTGTACTTTTAAAAGAATATTGTGGCAAGAGCACTCTGAGCATGAAAGTCAAGCTGATAAAGAAAATAAAGTCCAAAATACTAAAAAGATGTCAGCTTTTAACCCATTAATCCAAGTGATGGAGTCCAGCTGTCAGTCTTATATCCGAGCAGCAGTCAGAAAGAAGAATGAGCTCCTATGCCCAGTGAAATGTAATCAGGTCAATCTCTCTGCAAGGAAATTCCTAGCACATCGCATTTTACTGTATTCTTAGTGAGGGCTCCTCAAAGGCACCAAGAAGTAGGACTGGAAAGAGGATGAAGTCCTCGCCACAGCGTTCGCCATTTCTTCTTGACATAATGATGTTTCATGAAAAGCCATCAGTCTGGTTTTGTTTCTCAGCTTTTCATTTTCACTCACCAAGACCTGGCTCCGAGGCATTTATTTCTGTAGCTAAAGCCACATTTTCCGAGTGCAAAGGATAACCTCTGTCCCTTGCAACTGCAGCCCTCCTAATTTCTGATGCTGCACAAATAAGGATCACAGTTTTCTTTCTGCATTGCTCTGTGTTTTTATTCAGGGTGATGTAAAGGGACCACAGCTAAGGTTAAACTCTCCAGATAATTTTGTTGGTATGTTTTATCAGTTTCCGGGCAGGAAACTCCTTTTCGACTACATTTCCAGCTGAGAATAGAAAGTGAAAAGGGCAGAAAGCCTGATGCGAGATAGAGCAGTCCTTTTTCCAGTGGAGATGGAGGATTTACCTCACAGTTTGAGAACAAATTAGAAACTGACAATGTGTCAACAAAGAATTACTTGCTTTGTCTCAGCTAATGTTTCAGAGAGGTTATCTATATCCATGCAGCAACACCGCAAACAAGCAGCAGGTTGCTGACAACTGATGTAAATAGCTACAATTCCTCTACTCTCAGGGTCATACATTGCTAGCGTCATTTTCTTCTTTCCATATCAAGCAGTTGGTGGAGATAGTGTTGTACCACGTATATACAAATGATTTCCCAGTCAACAGAGACGTAAAGAAGATTATTTTTTCTGATTTCAGGTGCCGCTCCATCAGCAAGTACTCATGGTCTGCAAAGACTCCAGCAATTTATTTTTACCTTCTGAGGGCTGGATGGGGAGTAAAAATGCAGGAGATGGGTACGTGGAAGCTTGTTTAAATAAAATGTTCAGGTCTTTTCCTTTCTTCGTTGCATATAAGGATTTAGCATAATCAAAACTTACATTCTTTTCCAGGCAACCAGCAACAAGAAAGTACAGTAGCATTGACTCCGCATGTGATTAGTGGTAAGTCTTTCTTATTAAGCTTTCTTTAATATTTAAGGTGACAATGACTGCAATTTGAATTAAGACTCTCGGTTGCATGGATGCTACATGCTTTCCTTCAATGTTTATACCCTTTGAGTTAATACCACTGCTAAAAATACAGGAATGATCAATTAAATCCAGATTCATCAGAGAGACAAAACTCTCCTTATGTACCTTTATTACATCATAATCCTGACACCCGCAGACAAGGTAGACTCTGACAGTTTTAAAAACCAGTTAGCCACAGACACACATCCAGTGATGACACCCTTAAGTGGGCTGTTTTCAGAGGAGAAAGTGTGTGGTTCAAGTTCAGACTGTACACCGTATTGTGAAGGAGAGCAACTTGTGAATGGAGGGAAACACTGAGGCTTGGAAGCTTCCCTCCAGCAGTGCTGCTCGTTGCACCAGGGCAGGTGAAGCAGTGGTATTTGGCCTGCTCATTATGTAGTCAAACATACGCTTGCACAGGTCATTTCTCCTTCTCACTCTTCCCCATCCACGTGTTTCCTCAAAGTGGTGTTTTTGACATCGCCTTAGTGCACCTGGCAGTATTTGGGAAGGGAAGCGACTAGAAGTCCTTAGCAGTCCACTGCCGTTTCTCTGCCGCTCTGAATCAGTTTTTGCCTGTTAAGGCTCAAATCACAAAAGCCATCTGCATTCGAGGTGTTAAATATGGGTCAGCCGCTGGAGGCTGAAGTGGTATAATCGTGGGGGATTTTTGAAGCACTCATTTTAAATGTTTGTGCTGCCACAGTGTGTGAATCTTCTCCCATACAAGACATACATAAATTACTGAGAATGAAATTGTCCCCTGAAAAGTGAGAGTTCTACACGTGGAGTCTAAATTCAGTCATCAAAGTGTGAAAGGTTAAAAGTCCTGCTTTCAGTACCAATTTCAGTACAGCCTTACCTTTCAAGCTGTCTGAACACCTGGGTTGCTATCCAGCGTATTTGATTCTCTAGTATAAAAGTGGTCTGCAAAGAAGGCTTAAGAGCAAATAAACTGAATGAAAAACTAGTCACAGTGGTCAGATTGTCAGTCATGGAGGTTACATCTGTCTCTCTCTATGCAAGGAATGGGTATGGCAGGAGCAGACAGAGGGCAGATTTACCCCCTGGTACCTCACCAATCTACCTGCGCTCAGAGTAGAAGTAACTGCTTCTAGAGATGATGGGGTATTTCAGTCTCTGTTTGTTTGTTTCTTGGCCTCTGCTGAGGTTAAAACTGTGCCAGCTGCTGATAACTCCAATGGTGTTTTTCTGATATGGAAACCTAGTCACCAGAGATCATAATGTGAGTATCAGTGTTTAATACAAGTCCTTCGCAGCTATCAGATATTAATGGCCTTTAGTCTGTATTGACCTCTCAGGCCAGAGTGAAGCCAGGAATACGGAGAGGGAGAGAGGGAGAGAAAGCCTATGACTGCTTTATTTCAATAATACAGAAACGGAGATGTGACAGATTTGAAAAGGAATCTGTAAACCTTTACCTCTTTGCGGTCATTAAGGGAAAAGCCGTTTACTTGTTTTAAAATAGAGGGGAAAAATAAAACCACACACAAAAATACTATGCAATAGATGAACACATGTGCCTTGGGAGGAACACAATTTAGACTCAGAAGCATCATTGTACTTCTCACAATTACATTTGTTCACCTGCTTCTTAAGTGTACGCTTGTGGCTTGTTAACAAAATGGAATTGTTTGCTATATAGAGGCTCCTAGGTGCAAAGTTAGAGCTAGCCTTGTATTTTTTGTCCTCCTGTTGCAGTGTGGCAGGTTTTTGAGTTTTTCTTACAGTTTTTAATGTGTCTTCTTTGTGTTCTTTGTAATTATGGAAGTCGAATCTCTTAAGCCTATTTTGTCCTTCAAATCAACATGGCAAAAATTCGATTCGGGTAATGAGGCACATGTGTGCCTTGTAGGCATTCCATAAAGAATTCTTTACCAAGGAATCAGACCAAAGTTACTCAGCACGTTTCTGTAATTGTGCTACATTAGGCAAATTCACTATATTAAATAGCCCACATCCTCACATTTCCACCCGAGTGGGGTGACACTGGGTTGTACACTTGGATTGTAATAAATAATAGGCAAGAAAAAAAACACTAGTTTAAGTAGACTTGCTAAAGAGAACTTTTCTGCTTTTTTCACTTCCTTGTTTAATCATGACTCTTCATTTCTGCATTTTACTTTGAAGTAAAAAATAATGGTGATAGAAGTTTCCACTATTGTCATTCAGGTCAATGAGTGGTTGGTGTCATTTCTTCATTCTTTTGTCCTTCCTTCTCCTTACCCTTTCTTTTTATAGCAACGGTATTAATGTGTGTGAGACACTCTGCTCCAGCTCCAGACAGTCATTTTTCAAATGACTCCTTTATGTATCAGATTCTTGATCTGTAATTTTTTGGATCAAATGGTCTGATTGCTCCTCTATGTGTTCGTAACTTCATCCAAAGTGTTGTGAGACACTGGCATCATTTTGATCAAATCCTCATAAGACATTGCTGACATTTTATTACCTAAAATAACTGATAATTGCTTTACCTTATCTGTGATTTTTTTTCCCTTTAAACTCTCTTTGTTTCTCTGACAGAGAAAATGTTTCAGTCCCTCACTTTTCAATGTTTTACCCCCCTGTGCTCATTTGTCTCTAGTTATTAAAAGTGGGATTTATTTTTTTTCTTTTTAGTAATTGGTTGAGACAATTTAAGCATTATAAGACTCTTCCTTTTTTATTTCCATCGTAAAAGCCTCTTCATGGACTTAAGCCTACCTGTCAAAGTGCAAAAAAAGTTGTCCAGAAGGTTGGTTAAAAAAATGAGTGTACTATGTATCAAAGTTCTTCAAGATCGACAACTGGCTTTTTCTCACAGATCATTTCTTAAAAGGCTAATAATTTTCAGTGTCCGTCATATAAAATTGACCGCTCAGTTATGATGACCTTCTTTTACCCAGAGACTGCAAGTCCAGTGGTATCATATGTAGAGATGATTTTTTAAGCCAGCAGGTCCAGTTGTATCATTTATTGAGACTGTTTCATTAAGACTGCAGAATTTTTTGCTCCAAAATGATACAATATGAAGTGTGTGGGCAGCAGAATTGTACAGCAATGGAATATTGTAAGTAAAGGTGGAATGCAATGATTTGTAAAATTTCATAAGAACCGTTTTACTCCCCTATGTGTTTCAATTCAATGAGCTGTTGTATCAGATTTTGTTAGAAATGCTTCTTTTTTGTATGAAATCACTGACTTACTATTCTCTTATCACAGTCTTCTTCCCACCTCTTTATCCCACTTCTTTGACTCTGGTTAGCCAATCATAATGCTTATGAAAGCAACACCTTTGAGAAAAGCATATAACTGCTGATTGTACTATTTATTTCCTTTTAATGTGTCAATAAAAAAGTAATTACATTTCATTTGGTTTTAGAGTTATAATTGACTTGGATGAAAAAATTTGCCTGCTGGAATCAAAACTCAGAGATTAAAGCAAAAAGAAAAACAATAAACTTGCCATTTTCTTCAAGATATAAGACTTTACTATTAAAAAAATCAATTAACAGATTCTTTGCAATAATTATTTTGAGAACAAAATGACCATAACTTCTTCTAAAAGGTGTTGTTCTAATAAATGGTCACGTACCGGAGACAAAAATCCATATCAAGATAGTTATATTAAAATGAAAATACAAATGCAAATACATTTGAAACCCCTTTGTTGTTGCTGATAAATCTAAAATCGGTTGAAATTGTGGTTTTTGTATTGCCATCCTCTGCATTATCTCAACTTTTCTTGCACTTTTAAAATTAAAATACTGTGAAAACCATGAAATTACATAAGCCCAGCAACTTTCTGAGGACAGCATATGCTGATTTTATATTTGGTTACCCTTACTAGCCTGCTTAAAGCTGGTGATAAGATCATTTAGTGGAATATATATGTAAATTGTAAAATTTGCCTTCACTGCTGTGAAATGCAAAGCCATGTTGATGGAGGCTGGGATGTGCTGGGCAGCTTATGTGTGTTCTTCTTTTTATCGATATGATAGCTTTTGTATAATAGCTTTTATCACCTGTATAACTTCATTAACCTCAACTGATTCACGTCTTATTGACACCAGTATAAGTGTGGATAAGAACAGATCCTGAAAACATTGTTTCTGGTGTCTCATGAATAGCCTCTGGTTAATGGCAATTTTTCTCTTCATCTTGTTGATAGTTCTTTTCTTCCAATAGCTCTTAATTTTTATCAGCATCTTAATAACAATACTTAGTGGCCCTTGTGTTGCCACAAACTATTTTGTTTATGTTTTTAATATTCTTACTCTACTTTATTCCTTGTATGATGAAGTGATTTCTAAAACACTTGTGCCTGCTACAGGGATGAAGTCTTGTGATGATGTTCATTGTGGTACGCAAGCACATTCTGCTCACACTTGAAAAAGTTTGTGATTCTGCATCTTGGAAGTAGGTTGCCTGTAGGCAGTTTTGTGCATTTTAATGCAGGATTCGGTGACAGCTACTGAGGGCTGACTGTTTCCTCAGAAACAAGAGCTCTCCCTATGAACACTGACTCACAGAGAGCAATATGAAATCATTGAGGCTGAATAATCCAGGCTCTAGAACATCCCCCAATTATTATTTTTTACACCATTACTGAGTCATTTCTGTGGACCAAGTTTTGAAGCCATCAGTCACATTAATTTAACAGAAACTAGTCTCCTATGAAAGGCTCTGGAGCATCTTTTTATTAGTAGTAGTATATGAAACTGAGGCATTAATAGCATACGTTCGAATATTAGTTTCATCAAGAAATCTGCAAAAACTTAACATCTATGCTTTAATTCATGTACAAAGTACAGAATCTGAAAATCTCCCTCCTCCGAAAGATTTTTTAAATCAAGTGATTTAAAGCAAACTCAAAGAAGAATACATAGCATTTTGCAAGGACAATAAAGAACTATAAATTATGGGGGAAATACGGCTACTGAATTTTTCATGGGTTTATGTGTCTATCTGTCTGTCCAGTGTTGGTGTAAAAAACGCAAACACATGAGTGAGTGAGCTTGAAAGTGGCACTTTTTGACAGAGTTACATGCTATGAATGGAGTCAATCAAGTGGGGAGTGAAAAATTCATTTTCTGATGGGGTGTCAGCAGAATCATCAGGCGCTGATGACAACAAATCCATAGCTGGAGAAAAAACTGACAGGGTGGAAAACAAGAGACTGTAATACTGATCCCTCCTTTTCAGCTGTCCAAAACATAATTTCACAGCAATTATTGCCCCAGCTGGTTTTACTAACTGCAGGCCTCAGATGCTGATCTTGTTACAGGGCATGATGTACAAGAACTTAAACAGAAGTGGAGAAAAATGCTATGTCATGGAAAGGAAATATTATTTCTCCCACTGTAAGCTTTGAGGAGGATGAGGTCACCAGGGGAGGACTGCTGTAGATTTTAGAAGAATCTAAAGAGTGTTATTGACCTATTCTGAGGTTAACTCAACAGAATCTATAGGTTAGTAAATCCTCTCTCTTTTCGATAGGTATGCGGTTTCTGATTTACATAGCTGTTATGCTTTAGTTTATTAAAGTGAGCCATAAAAGCAAGGCTAAGTTTACAACAAAGGGATAAAGGGATGAAGATGTTTCAAAGCAGTAACTTTTTGTTGTTTGTTGTTCACATGTTAAGTGCACTCTGTGGACTATAGTGACGAGGGTCCCATTTCCAACACAGCATGGAGTGGGTGATCTCGTCAACTGTAAAATGAAGCCATAAGAGCACAGCATGAAAATGTATTAGCAACAGTTAGATAAGGGAGACCTCAGCAAGGCGTACACACTTTCAATTGGTGAAATAATGCTTGTACAAATTGTTTTTGGTACATTAAGTACCTTTCACAGCCAAAATTAAAAAAAGAAAAAACTAGACAAAAATAAATAAATAAATAGAGACAGAGAATTGCACATACAAAAGCCAGGTTTTTTCCTCTCACAAAGTAATTTCATGCAGAATTTTTTTTATTGAAATTGTTTCCCAAGTTGACAGATCTTGTGTACAATGATAAATGACAAAGTGCTATGCAGCTGTCAGCCTGCGCTCAGGGAAATTGCACAAAACTCCCCAATAATAATAATAAATATGCGTTTCTCCAAACAGAAGGTATTTTAAGCTAGTAAGCACAGTGGTGTAGTAAAGTAGTATTAAACAGCAGTGAGGTGAAGCTGAGAAAAGATTTATATATTTGTACTCATCTAGCAGCTCTTTACTGGCTATGACATGCTGACAAGGAAACAAGGGTTATGAAAAATGATCTGACACTATGCTGCTAAATCTATGAATTTCAAAGGTTGGAATAGTCTGTGGCTTGCCAGGATTGAATGCCTGAGTTATTTCAATGATTGTTACAGAAAAACTAGGACTGTGATAACAAACTGTAAATGCATTAGTACCATGAGGAAGCCAGTTAAGTGACACAGATGACAGTAGTGTGTCTTTCTGGAAAGTTATAGAATTTGAAACAGAAGATTAAAGGTGCTCAGTCAATTCAAAACATTCAAAAAGCAGCCCTCTCTGTTACGAAGAATGGTCACATAAAATTGCCAAAAGAATGCAGAAGAGCACGTTGTACAAGTCATGTGCCAGATCTTAAAACAGGATGAGAACTTTTAGACTGTAACATAAACTGGATGTCTGAGTTAAGAAAGTAATGTCCATATGTTTTCGAGTGGGTCACAAGTATTTTAACCCCAATTCAGCGCTTCATTGAATGAAACACACAGTGTGTTTTAATGAATCACAACACTGTTGTCTCATATATGTTGTTGAGGAGGTGTTAGTCTCTGCTGTCTATTTATTCCATATAGAACACAAATTTTGATAGTTTTCATTTTCTCTTCTACTGACATTTTTGGGTACCTGGAAATGTATCGAGTTTCATTGTTGTTTGACTTCTGTAGGAATTAAAAATAGGTCTTGGCATCAGGTTACTTACCTGTAGATATTTTTTGATATTGATGGTAAACTCAGCTAAGACATTCTTACAGTTCAGCATAGTGGGAAATAAAGCATTACAGCATTTGCAAGTATGACTAAAGCTTTCAAAAAGTCGGGGTCAGAAAGTCTTAGAAAGAGATTGATTAAATTTTGCAGTCACATTAATTCTCCACTGTGTTTTACTGCAGACTGGATCTTCCTTTTATTTCCCCAAGTTTTTTTTAAAAAAAAAAATTTCACTGATTTTTCTGACAAATTGTAACTTATTAATTAACAAAACAGTGCAAAAGAGTTCATCTACCACACAGGCTGTTGATCAAAATGGATTAGAATCAATAGATATATATTTTTAATGGGAAATAAATGTTTAAAAACCTTTTAACAAAAAATGGTTTACACCAATGACAGCCTGATGTTTCTTCCCAATCATTTACTCTTTGGGGTTTTAAGGGTACTCTGGTGATCTGCTGCTGCGTGTTTTGCCTCAGAGAGAGTAGATATCTTGGCAATAAAAAGTCATTGTCTTTGCGAGGTGAAATGGCCAGCATCTGCTTAGCCATTGTGGCCTCAGCGACGTATGTGAGAGCAATGTTTTAGTACAATTACAAATTAAATAAATGTATAACCTTAGCTAAGAAAAAAAAAAAGGAAGGGAAGGGAAGGGAAGGGAAGGGAAGGGAAGGGAAGGGAAGGGAAGGGAAGGGAAGGGACAGAAAACTGGATAAAATAAATACAGACAAACAGGAATGTATTTGTTATTATAGATAATCCAGTTATTCCAGACAGGAGCTGTGATTGGTATTCTTGTCACTAGAGAGTTTAAATAAATGGCTAAATTAACTTTCTAGAGTCAGTCATCTTTGTTAACAGTGTGTGAAACCACATGCTACTGTATGAATTTGCATACATCAAAATTACAAATGAAAGTTTTACAAATATTGTATTTCTCTTTTGCTTATTTCTTTGACTGATATCTTTCAATAAACATGGAAGAGTCATATACCTTCATATCTTAGGGTCTGCATGAACATTAATGATCTGTTTGTTTCTATGATTTTTTTTTTCATTAGCCTTGTGCATCCCCTGATATCCCATTCCACTGGGATATTGTAATGGGATACAAAGACAGCCAAATGGGAAAAAAATCCTGTGCATTGCTAGTTTAATCTGCTATGGCAACTAATAACGCATAAAATGGCTTGGATAAGTTATACACCCTTTTTAACAGATCTGTGGGGCTCCTGAAATCTTATTTGCATGCCACTCAGTCCTCCATAGATTATTAAATACTACTGAGTTCTGGGTAAACCACAAACAAGAACTGAATTTTAGACTCAAACCAGTGATAAACTTTAGGTTATAATATGGGGTATATTCATGAAACACATCTAGGATGAGACTATACCAACTAAAAACAATGAGATTTTTTTTTCTTGAAATTATTAGAGACAGCACTTCACTCCCAGACAAGAAAAATGTTTTTTTTAACAATTCTGAAAATGGTCATATGAACTTCATTTTGTCTAGTAGTCCTTCACTTCTGAGTTCTCACAGTTCAAGCGTTATTACAGATGAGGCCTTGATGTTACATGTGACTGCAGCAGTCCTTAGACCCAAATAAATTGAACTAACCATAGCCTAAAATGAGCAAGTCACCTTCTGAGAGGAATGGACATTCTGTTTTACAGCTGGAGATAAAAGCCATGTATCCAGCTCACTAAAATATCAACCTAGTATAATTCTGACATTAAAAACCTAACTGAAAGAGCAAAGAGTAGATGCCCTCAGGAGAAGACAGACATTAAACTTCCCTGCACATTCATGTTCTCTTCTTAAAACTGTTGTGTTCTTTGACTTGACTTAGTTCTTCCTCCATTGGAGCTCATATACCAGCAAATTAGTTACAGGACTGGACTTTGTTGATTTGTACATATCAAAAGACTGTGAAGAGAAAGCACAAATACCCATCCTCTTTCTTTGGATTGCTTAAGCAGTTTGATTTGATTTTCTTGATTGCTGGCTCACAGTGCTAAGCACAGAAAAAAAATAAATGCAAGATAAAAAATCTTAATTTTAAAAGTCCAAGGATAAAGGCAATCCTGAAATGTACAAAATAAAGCTTGTTTTTTTATCAGTCTTCATGTGGTCTTGACTTAATTGGGAAGTCTGTGATTTTTACTTAAAATAAGAGGAGAGGATAAACCTCTTTTCATTCCCTGAAAGTCTAAGCTGTTTCGCTTTCCTATTCATGTAGATTCCTCTGTAAATTCACATGAGATCTGTCTTTCAGTCAGAATGAGATGTTTCCCTACTCTCACTCTGTTACTGGGTAGTTAACAATTTTCTTTCTTGAGCTAATGCAGGAAAGGTGCAATGTTTACCTTCTCACTTCATGTGAATCCTTGTTTGTCAATAAAACCACTTTCTAAACCAAGGGCCACAGTCTAATGAAAAGAAGCTCCATAATCCTGAAGCGTGGGTTGGCAAAGTAGAACTTCATATTACCTCTTTTGGATTGGAACCTTTATTGAAATTCTGCTGTTTTAAAGAATGCCAAACTCTCCTGGATAAATGTATCTGGAATTTATAGCACCAAGCAGTTAACTTGTTTTCATTCTCAAGCATAGGATCGGGCTGTGGGGGAGAAAGGGAATTTGTTGGCTTTCTTTTAATTGCTCATTCCCAAAGTTATCTCCATTATAGACCAATGGGAATTTTTCCTAAGTCCTTCACCATGACAAAATATTTGAAATAGGTGTAAAAGACAATGTGCATCTATCCTTTCAGAGGATTAAACTCTACTACCTTGCAGTATACAAACCAGTGCCAATGACCTTATTCCACTGACTACAGCATAAAGCCTACCTTTATGTCAACCAGACCACTTCAGGTAGAGCCTTATGACTAAGAAATTCAAAGAGAAGTTAGTATTAAAATTAACAATCCACTATAACAGGGTAACTGAACGGATTTGTTCTTTTTTATTCTGATCTCCCATTTTCCACTTTCTTCTTATTCCTTTTGTCGACAGCTCTGGAACAAGAGGGAAATGGGGAGTGTTCCCCATAAACGTAGTGCTTCCACTTTTAATTCCAAAGGAACATCTCTCTTGAGACCAAGTCCATCACTTCTTGCTACATCATGGTGAAGTCTCCAGTGTCTGGATCAGTGATAGCCCCACAGGCATGGTCTTCTGCATGACTGTGTGATGCTGAAATAGCAGCATTTGACAAATTTAAAACTTGCTGTTTGTGCAGTCACGAAAAACTGCACCATTAGCTGGTTTTTCAGATTGCATGAGTGCAGATCATTAAGTGTTATTACAGTATTAATTATTAGAAATGTCCTGTACTAGCCAAATTAAATTGGGATAGTCAACGACCTGCAAGTTCCCAATACCACGGATAATTTAACAAGATATCTGCCACACTGTGCAAGGTATCTTCACATGTCAGTCACATTATTTCACTAAATATCAATTTAAGATTTTTCTTTAAAAGTTTAGAGAACAGCTTATATTTGGTATAATGGTTATGCGGTCTAAGCAAACAATAAAAATGTCACTTGTGTAAGGATTATATTCTCTGAAAGGTGAGAGTTAAAAATCTATAAATAATTTTACACCTTCATACAGCATGTGCATTTAGTTTTAATTAATGCTTTACACTGTTGTGTACATCCTGACTCTTGTCATGGTTTTATGTGATTTCCATGGCTATTAATCTATATTGAACTGATAATGAGTCTGAAATGAAAAAAAATATTTAAACTATTTTTCCTGTTATTGATTGGATATTTATGAAAAGAATAATTACTACATACTTTCCATTGTCCAGAGTAGAATGTTTTTCAAAATTTTTTCTGCGGCATTTGTAATATCTCCAGCCAGGCAGACCTTAGGTCTCTTGTTGACCTCCCTACATCCATCTGGCTGAAAACAGTGTATTACTGCCTCTGTACTGTAGTTATGCCTGACAAATACTGCTTGGCAGTCTCAGATTCCAATCAGGCTGGGTTTGGTTAGTGGGACTTTCCTTTCATTGAATATAAATGTTTGTGTACAGTGACTGTCCAAGCAGTGTGACACATTCAGCATGTGTTCAAGTTTTCAATTAAAGCTTGTCTTTAGCCATTTGAAGGTGTTCTTGCTTGGAAATGAGGCTCTGAAACAAAGGGAGAAAAGCAGATATATGAAAAGAAATGAACAACTGTCATCAGCTAAGCCTCTCCTAAATCAGGGCAGTAGTCTGATACAGTTCTGCTTGCAATTTCAGGTAATGTATGGTCTAAGAGTTGACACAGAGGAACAAGTACAATAAAAATTAAAAGAAAAAAAATCAAACACAGTAAAAGAGAGCATCCTGTTTTCTATTCCCTCGCGTTCTTCCTATTAAGGGATACCTATAGCTGTGCCTATACTTGCACAACCAACTGTCTAAATGTTTGCCCTTTCTTGGTGGAGCTATTGTTCCAGTTGTGTTTAGTTATCTGTTACCATCAAGAATGAAGCCGGACTTTGAAAGTAGCTCTGCCAGCATTAACAATTCACTTAAATACCTCCCTATATATAAGCCCCCTTACATACCTGGGGCTTCTCTTACTGCCCTCGAGCCTGTGATGCCACACGCTGCCATTTTATTAACATTGCTGTTAACCATTGTCCAGGAGGGCTTTGATTTTAAAAGATTCCCAAACAAAATTACATTTTTAAAACTTTCTACGTTATTTTCGAAAAGAGCCATCAGATTCTTTGAAATGAAGGCGGAAAAGATATTGCGCTCTCAGTCTGGTTACTTACTGGCAATGCAAGTTGATTCAGTGGCCTCAGAAGAAAAGACTGGAAGTGAGAAAGTGATAGGGATTGAGTGAAAGCCCTTTTTTTATGGAGTCCCACCCACCTATTCCATCTCCCTTACCACTGCACTGACATTTTTAGTATCTTGAGTTTGCCTTGAAGTTGTAGCGTACTCTGGTTGGCTGGCATTGGAGATGGATCTTTAGCTTTGACATACTCCACCAGGACTATCAGCTGAGCCAGTGAAGTGTTGAAATGCCTGCTGAACCTCATATGGCAGCTATAGATCATGTGTTCCTTCTCTTTCCTTGCACATCAAACACTTGTAATGTATAAATACGTTTGTAGTTTTGTGTTGTGTTGAAACATGAGACACTACATAACAAGGTTATGTAATATGTAGCATCCATCCTGTATTCAAGCACTTCAGAGACCAGTTATGAACTTCATAGATTATTTTGCTCTTTGCTCATCTTCTGCTTTGACAAAAGAAGGTTTTTAATATGATTGCATCTATAAATCTTTCAACTATAGTCATAAAACTTTATGACAGGGTAGCTTTTTCATATCTCGTCAGATTTGCTTGATGGCAACTTAGAGAAAGCAGCTGAACAGTTTTATTTAGCTGCCAAACTCCCATTACAGACACAGTGAAACTTAAGGCGACAGATTCACTTAAGAAGAGAAGAGAAAAGGACATGTTGATTTACTTCAGTCAATTTATTATGTTTCTATTCCTTTGCATTGTTTCCATAAGAGATAAAGTTCCTAAGGATGAGAAAGGAAATATAAAACAAAAGAACGCAATACTTATCTAACAACCTCCAGATATCAGCAGACATGAGGGAAAAATATTTTCGTCTCTGTTGTTTTTAAATCCAGCCCTATCAACTTTGCAGACTGATCTTTACCACACTCAGAAACCAAACACTGCGCAGACAAATCAGCACGCTGGCCTGTGGGACATGCAGCCCCACCGCTCCCTGTGGAACTCCGGAGTCAGAGATGTCCACTTCTGGGGAGAGGCACCAGATAGTTTAGATGTTACATTATTTGGCTGTCCCTACAGGGCCCTTAATCAGGGAATCAGCAAAGTTCACGGAAACAGTGCATTCCCCAAGAAACCAGATAAATAAGTCGAGGTTCTGTCTAAAATGCTGTTTATTAGTTACTCTGGAACTTACTTGCTTTAAAAGCATGTGGCCAAATATGGCACGGAAAATGCATTTCATTTTGCCTACTCAGTAAATAATTAGAAAGGTTCCCACAGAGACCGTTCTCTCTAAATAATCTTACTTTTAAAATTGGCTGTTATAAAGGCGTTAATATAGTCTGATAAATTTAAGACAAATCCAGTAATTTTCATTCACTTAGCAAGTATGAAAGAGTAGAGAAGCAACCTGAAGTGAACAAAGGGTCAAGCAGCAGGAAATTTATGCTATGAACACCAATTCACACCTGTTAACTACTGTGACTAGGCAGCAGACAACACCAAGCATATCATTTAAATGGACTTTTCACAACTAGGTGTGCCATTAATTCACTGATTGGGGTCATTGAATCTGTTCCCTAGCAATTGTCCCAATTAAGCAGCCATGCTATTTATCAGGGTGCTTATTAAGTTGATTTGTGAGTGTGTTTGTGTACCTTTACTTTAAACCTATATATACAATAAACAGCTGTTTCTAAAAAAAGTGTATTCCCACTAGTAAAAAATAAATAGAGTCACACGTGAGCGTGTTAATAATGCAGGGTAATAGCCTCAGCAGAGAAAATGAGAAAAAAAGAAACAAAGAGCCATTAGATACGAATAAATCATTTGGCACCAAGAGTATACAATGCAGAATTTATATAGATGCTTGACTACAAAAGGATCTCCAGATTTTGCCTTTTTTGGCATTATTTGCCAAAACTCTGACTGTCTGTGAAGCTTAATTATGGATTTGATTTTCAACAGTGTCAAATGCTGATTAAAATGGAGTTGAAAAGGGGCACAAATGAATGACTGCCTGCTGTGCATGGGGTTATGTTCAATCATTGAGGATGCTTATAAGGGATCAATGAACAGGAACTCATTATATCCTGGCCAAAACTAGCCATAAGCCTGGGAAAGATGCTTATCTGCAGTCCAGCTAGGTCTATGAGGGTTAAATTATATATTGTTTTTACTGTTGTTTCATTTCACAAAACTGCAAAAGTCCAGGCAACATTTTGTCAGAAAAAAACAATAAAGAATATGAAAAGCCCATCTTCACAGAACATTGGACATTGCAAAACAACCTACAGCTATTATCGGATATATCAAAACTGACAAGTAAAACTTTGGCTGTTGATTGAACAATATTTCACATGGACAGCACAAGCTCGTCCACATTCACTTTTAAATGGAGCTGCTTATCCTGGAGAACTATGGGTAGGAAGTTTATGAGCTTAATTGAATTGGTGGTATTTGGATGATTGAAAAAAAATTGGTGACATTGCAAAACTGGTTGTTAGATTTTCAAGAGCAAAGCACCTCTCTTGCTCAACACTGAGCTCCAGGAGTGGCAGTGGATTTCAAGAGATACTAATCCTGTTCACACACCTTTTCAAGGCACTCAGTAATGGTTTATGGATCAATTGTTAATGTATTTGCAATTCATTTTCCTGTGCCTAAAAGAAAAAAATAGGACCACGAATGCTAAATCTTAATGGATTGACACTTACATTAGTTCTCATGTCCTAATACAGCCTCGTTTTTTTCAAGGAAACACTTTGTCTTCTTTGACATCCATCTGCAATCTAGTAACCCCCCCCAATCTCTGCCAAATCCCCACACCTCTTTCTTGTAAGTCTTAAAGTCCTATTTTGTTATATCTGCAATTGTATGACAAACTTTTTAAAAAAAGTTAAACTCCTTTGAAAAGCAATTTTATTCTTACATAGTCTACAGAAAGGAAAATAAGAAGGAGAGAAGAGGCTAATGAAAAATGGTGTGTAAATTTCTGTTCTTGTACCGATATGTGTTAGGTATTAGCTTAAGCATGAGCTGTTTGCTTATATTCATGGACTCTGTAGTACAGAAACAAATTAGCATTGTATTGTATACACCCAGTGTTGTTGACTGTCTACCCGAAAGTGCGCCAAACGCCTTGTCCCAGGAGGCAGTTCTCCTGAAGAGAGGGATGGGGGACGGGGGGAGGGACAAGTTATTGCAGGCATTACAGAGCTCTGCAATGACACCAACGTCCATTGAGACTACTGCATGACATCCACCACAAGTCCTTGTTTTTCTGCAGGGTATTATATCGAAATTTTATTATTGACATTATTGGCTGGGGGAAAAAAAAAAGGGGGATCTT